>NC_041399.2:54679256-54804256 GCF_900747795.2 Erpetoichthys calabaricus | reverse complement strand
GCCCTTCATTGCACAAGCTGTGGTTTTTGGTCATCCTCTTCTTGTGGGGCCTTGGAAATATTTTTGGGATATATGAGCTTATTATTAAGTCTAAAATCTGTTTTGGGCCTACAAGACCTGAGGCAGGTTAATGAGTGAGGACTGTTTTCTAGGCAGACCAAGGAGGCCTAACCTGGTCACTGAAGCATATTGAAGGCGTCACACACACTTGTGTTATGGTTCTGACACCCACTCTAGATAGATAGATAGATAGATAGATAGATAGATAGATAGATAGATAGATAGATAGATAGATAGATAGATAGATAGATAGATAGATAGATAGATAGATAGATAGATAGATAGATAGATAGATAGATAGATAGATAGATAGATAGATAGATAGATAGATAGATAGATGTCCTCACAGGTGGCGCAGTGGTAGTGCTGCTGCTTTGCAGTAAGGAGACTGTGGAAGGTTGTGGGTTCGTTTCCCGGTTCCTCCCTGTGTGGATAGCGCTTTGAGTACTGAGAAAAGCGCTATATAAATGTAATGAATTATTATTAATGAATTATTATAGATATTTTTTTAACTTTCTTTTACTCTGCCACTATTGCTATGTATTTTGCTTTGTAGCAGTTTATGGTATAAAAATGACTTAAGTACATGAAGAAAAGGGTTATTTTGAAGGTTATGTTTTCTGGAATAGTGGTGTCCATCGGGGATCAGTGCTGCATCGATTTCCCTTTTTAATTTGCATACACAATATTGATAAGAATACCAAACCAGGTGGAATGATAGATAACCTAGAATCGACCAGATCTTCAAAGATGGTCCTGGACAGTATTCAGACAAATGTAGGGCATATGAAATCTAATACAAGTAAATGTAAAACATTACACATAAGAAGTAAAAATGTTAGGTTTGACTACACAATGAGAGGTTTGAAACTTGAACACACACATGAGAAGAACCTCGGCAACATGCTGTACTTGTCACTGTACACATCCAGAGAACATAGAGGATATGTGGAACACTATGAGCAGGTTTGGACTTTGAACTACAAATAAACTCTGCAGGACTAGATAAAGTCCAGAAATGAGAGACTAAACTGCAAAGACTGCAAAGCATGAGCTATGAGGAATGACTGAAGGAGTTACATTTTTGGAGTTTATGTAACCACAGAGTGACAAGATTGAAGTATTTAAAATTATGAAAGGAATCATTACAGTGGATCACAGCTATTGCTTTACAATGAGCTCTTCGACAAGAACATAGATAGAAAATTGTTAAGTGTAAATTTGTTAAATGTTGCATAAACCTTCAACAGTTTTTTTTCACACTGAGAACTGTGTAGAGAATTGCACTGTCACACCAGTTTACCGCTTAACACCAAAAATATTCAGAAATACCCAAGGGGTGAGACTCAGATCACAAAGAATAGCAGGTTAATTATTTTAAACATGCATTCACCTCTAAAGTCATCTCAAACAATATAAACCATTCTAATTGCATGAAGTGTGTTTTAATTAAAACTATGACACTGATTACAGTTGTAATAAAATATGGCACATGTATCATTATATAGCTGGAGAGAAAAAAACAGCACTTGAAAGGATGCATATTATGCTAAAGTAGTAGAAGGTGAGCCTGCAGAATTAATATAGTACAGTATATACACTACGTGGCCAAAAGAATGTGGACATTCCTCCAAATAATTAAGTTCAGGTATTTCAGGGCCTAAACTCAGCTCTACTGAACATCGTTGAAATGAACTAGAATGCCAGTTCTGAGCCAGGTCTTTTCATTTAACATCAGTACCTGATCTCACAAATGCTCTTTTCAGCTGAATGGGCACAAATTCCCATAGACGCACTCCAAACTCCTGTGGAAAACCTTCCCAGATAAATGTAGGCTATTATGGATGAAACAAGGGGGGGGGGGTTGGGAGGGGGTATACTGGGGCAACTCCATATAACGCCCATGGTTTTGGAATGGGGTGTTCAACAAGCTCATATAAGCTTGATGGTCAGGTGTCCATAAACGTTTGTCCATACAGCTTAGTAGACATCTGTATTAAACATTTATTGTTGAAACAACCATAAATTCATACACTGTAGGAGCTTTTTACAGGAAACATCATCCCAATGGCACTCTACAATTACAGACACATAGTACAACTGTTTTCAATATTTCTTAACAGTTGAAGCAAAGTCACTTAAAATGACTCTCTCAGGCTAACACTGGAAAAGAGGTGAAAACTGAACCAGCACCCTTGCAATTAAATGTTTTTTATCCACTACACTACACTGACTGCAACACACTAAAAATAATGTGTGACATATTGAAAAAACAGAATCTACAAGTGAATAAAAATGCTAATTAAGCTCCATTTAAAAGAAGCTACTGTAATACAAGTGGTGGATGAAAACAAAAGACCCGAGAAAAAAATAGATGAATGTGAGCAGAACTCAAAAGAGTTGTTTCCATTATCTGACCTTGAAGTTCTTGAAAAACACATATCCTCTAACAATATGGCAATTCCACCGAAAATGGGTGTAAAGTATATAACAATGAGGCCAACTGTGATAAAGATTTAGGAGTGGGGGTCACCTCAAAGACACTGCCATGGCAAGTCAGCTAAATAACATGTTAAAGTGTCATGGTTTGTCCATAATTAGCAATAAATAGGTTTTAATTAATAATCTCATCGCAAAATTTAAGTCTTCAGGTCCTAGGAAGCTTTATAAATTTCATCAAATGGACTTTAAAATTATACATTTTCTGTACATATGCTCCACAGCTTATGCAAAACATGATATAAGTTTGATTTTATTAAACTGCTCCATAAAGTATATAACATTTTTACTGTATACAAATATTGCACAAAAGACTACTACAAGCACAGATAAGTGAAGATCACCAATTGTGCAAGATTGATAGGAACTTCTTACAAGAAAATGTTTATTATTTATTTTATTTATTATTTCTTATTTTGAGTTGAATACTTACAGTAACAGACTGATGACTTTGTTATTTAATCCAAAAAGAGAATTGTGACCCTAACTGTAGAAAGACCAACAACTGTATGACAGGACTGGACTTCATATGGCATGGTTATCGTCCACATGAGTGTTTGAGTAAATTGTGAAGAAGCTAAATGTTAGTTTATCTTTGAATGTGGGGATCATTTAATGTTTAGGAAGGTAGAGATGTTATTTGAGAAGTTAAGAAAATTGCTGAAAGCCTTTGTGGAAGGCATTATTTCAGTTATATCACCAAGACTGTTATTGACATATACAGGGTATTATTCAATTTTTGAAAGATAATTGATTGTTCCTGTCTTCAAGAGCACACTGTATTATGTACGCTTACGCAGAGTGCCTTGTTCACATATTATTATTAATGAGGAAAACCACATGAACGTCTAATTTACCATGTCCTCGTTCGGGAAAACTAATATAGCAACAACCCTATTAATGTCGACTTCTATGGTAAGGTACACTCACTCACACAACCACATTTATCTGCCTACTTCTTTCTTACACCTATACTGTATGAAGTAAGCTCACTGTCATATACTATCAAAATCAGGATAACTTACTTTTTAGGTTAAATACAGCTTATCTGTTGTAAATGATGTTCTAATATAGTGCATACTGTATTCTTTAATTGTATTTATTAATTAAATTACAGATAATGAACTGCAGTGCTAAATCATATTAAAATAAAATTTTATATCTTTTTTTCTAACCATCTACAGAGAAATAAGTTAAAATATTTCATATAAAATACAATCTCAAAGAAACTGAGGCGTCCCAAAGCTTGCCAAATTAAGAGCAACATTAATAGACATTTGCCAGTTTCTAAAGAGTTTTTGGACAATAGGCTATATGCACACGGTAGTGCTGACGTACTTGTGGTGAAATCTCAGCTAGCTCAGATACTTCTGTTGTCTGTATGGCAATTATAATTTTTGTTAGTGGGGAGAATGCCTGAGAAAAAGAAGTTTAGGCTTCAGCGTACAGATAGCTCTACAGTAAAGAACAACAAGATTTTCATACATTTCCCTCTGATGCCGAAACCCAGTCTAAATAGATCGCCACCATACGGAGGGACAGCTTTATGATTAGTCCCCATACCCGAGTTTGTAGCCGGCCTAAAAAAAATAAAAAGAGGATTTTTGTGAGCCTGGGTCAGATCAGGCGGCAACTATTATAGAAGGGAGTGGTTCCTGCATTGTTTGAGTGGGACAATTTCTCCATTCCACTTTCATGACAGGGGGTTTGGGAGAGGAGAAAGAAACCAATGGAGGATGATAAAGTTCTTGAGGACCACAACTATGCTTTGGCAGACTCACATTATTATGCATTGTTGCACTGGTGCCGAGCACCACAATGATTGATTCTCTACTCTTTACGTGACTCTTTGAGGTGGCTCAATATCCTTAAAATGACAGCTTGCCTTTCGAGACACTAGGTGGAAAAAGTGCATGCAACTGTGCAAAGTTGCTGCTTTTTATAGGTGCTCCAGCTATTGATGATGTAATGCCAGCTCATTCTTTTGGTGACTCATCCCTGGCTGATATAACTTGTCCAGCACTGTTGCAGTATTAAGCTTACAAACATATTCACCTGCCCCTGAAAAAATTTAATCACTAATTATTGAAATTCTGTTTTTTTTTAAAGAAGCCTAATGTAATCACATATTTGTTCCATGTAAGTTCATAGTAGACACAGGATTTTAATACGTCCAGATCTTACCTTCGTAATTGTGGATGTGGCTGGAAATATACATCTTGAAGCCCTTCTTTTTTGCTCCAGACAATTGTCAAAATGTTTGAATAATTCAACTTATGTTGTTTACTGAGAGTCTAGGCACGTCTTGAAGTGATTGGGTGAAAAACACCATAGCTAGATTGTTTTGATATCAGTGGCTGACACGGAATCCAGAAGAGTTTGCATATAGCCTATTCCTTGAAAAAGTGAATAGTGTTTTTTTTTTTTTTCTCACAAGTAAAATAGGACATTGTTTTCCGACTGTGTGATAGTGGGGGAACATTGTACCAGTGTAGTGTAAAATACCATAACCAAATGTTTCTTAAGATGAGATAAACTTTAATAATCCCAAGGAGAAATTTAGATACATACAGCAGCAGGAACATATAAAACAAGAATACAGACTCACAGGACAAATAATACTGCCAATCAATCAATCGATCAATAAATAAATAACTAAATATATATTGTGCAGAAATTTCAAAATGTACTTTAGGAGAAAGTATTGAATTGTTTGACAGTATTGGCCAGAAAAGATCCCCAAAGGTGCTTCTTAGCACATCTTGGTGATATAAAAGTGCACTAAGAAAGTGCCTTATGGAAGAGATGTAGGGAATTTTTCATGACTCCATTAAAACTTGTCACCATCCTCTTTTCCACAACAGCTTCTAGTGTGTCCAGGGTTTGCCCTGTGATTCAACAGGCTTTCCTCATCAGTTTTTTCAGTCATTGTGCTTCTTTTGAGCTCAAGTTGCATCCACAGGAGACTGTAGCATTAAACAACACAATGGCTACTATGGATGTTTAGAATATTTCCAGCAATTTGCGGCACACATCAAAAGACCTGAGACCCCTTAGGAAGTTCAGTCCACTCTAACCCTTCTTGCACAGCACCACTGCGTTGTTAAACCAGTCCAGTTTGCTGTTTTATGTGTATCCCCAAGTACTTGTAGCTCTGTGCCACTTCAACGTCCTCTGCCTGGATGGTGACTATTCTCAGAAGGTCCTTGGAAGTCCACCACCAGCTCTTTTGTCTTGCTAATGTTGAGATGCAGGTGGTCCTCCCTGCACCACAAGACAAAGTCCTCCGGCATGTCTCCATTATTAATACAACCTATGATGGTGGAGTCATCTGAAAAGTTCTGTAGATGGCAAGTGCTGGTATTGAACTGGAAATCTCTTGTGTAAAGGGTAAACAGAAAGGGAGACACCAAACCATTTCTGACACACAGTCCCTGAGCCTCACAAACTGCAGTCTGTTAGTCAGGTAGTCCATGATCCAGGAGATTATGAGGGCATGTATGTATAATGTTTTGCTTTATATGTGTTACATAGTACAAGCGTAAAAGTAACTGCATGTTAACTGCTGATAGAAAGGCATAAGCCTGTTACAGTATGTCAAGAAAGAGGTGCATTATGGAAAGATTTGAGTGTTTGATGTTTTTTAGAATGCTGCTGTCAGTTTATACAATCTGTACTTGTTTACTTTTAGGCTGATTTAAGATCGGATTTTAGGATGAAGTAGACTTCTTATAGTGTATGCAGCCCTGTACCCATTTTTCTCTGGTAGTTTTTAATGTCCTGTGAGAATTGTTGTCATCAGATAATATATAATCTGCTTTTTGGTGTCTTGTGTCCTCTGTAAATGCTTAATACACATTAATTTGATGACACCTCATGTGTTTACTACATTACATGTTTAATGAGGTGTTACCCCAAAAACAGTTCTTAGGGAGGTTGAGAGTATCATGAATTACAACTTTCTAACAAATTACCACTAGCTTTTTTCCAATATGGACTAAGCAAGAGACATTATTAAAACTGAGGTATGTGCCTGACAGAAACAAACATATTTACAACACTGATCTGGGAATATTGTGACTCATTGAAGTCAAAGGAAATGTGCATGATGTACAATTTTGGGGAGAATTACACGGTGCTTCACATTTTATTGACAAGGAGCATATTTTATCAGTAGTTGACTTCCATTCACTATCTGAAATTCTCATGGGGAGGTTCTATTTGCAACCATTTGCATTGTGTTAGTTTTTCAGAGGAGTGTACCACAGGATACTCTAACAAAAAAACCCACTTTTAAAATGGGACGGTACCAGCAATTTGGTATTTTTAGTACCAGAAGTAAATGGTGGTTTTTAAGGACCTTGTGCTCAGGCATTACATGCAGCATGATTCTTCCTCCATTAATGCCCCAAACCACCCCTCCGCTCTTCTATGTGTTGCACAGCACTGTAATGCGCTGGACACTTCACAAGGGACCTTAACCCACCTCCCACTTTTTGCCATGCCAGACATTGAAAGGATCTCGCACCTTGTATTAACACAGAGTGTGACAAGACAGGGAGACATGTGATTGTGCAGCGCACCACAAAGGTATACGTTTATTTTCTATTATGATAAATTGTGCATTAACATTGGCAGTTCATTTTATTACTTATCTTGCCAAAAAACCTTGCTTGAAACCGAAGCACACATTCATCTGGAAATACCATCTACACAGAAAACTAACTAACCAATGAGTATAACAGCTCTTGCAAGTAAAATTTACCTAAAAAGTTATAAATATTTCATCTTTCTGATGAATGTCCCATATGCTCCATAAGATTAACTAAAGTGCCCTGGCACAATAGCACAGATCAGGTAGGGCCATATGAACCTGTAGGCGGACACTTTATTGATAAATAACATTACACAGTGCAACATTTCCATTCCAAGTACTGCATTTAAGGATCTTGTTCAATTTTAAAACACAACTGTTTTGGCTTGTTCATTTTTGTACTCTTTCTTATGTAGACTTTAACAAATTGTCTCAACTCCCTTACTCTTACCACACTGTCAGGTACTGTAGTTCAGCACTTCAGGTAATTAAATACAATAAAAGAACAGGCAAGAGTTAACTTACACAATTAATTTTGAATCATTGATAATATGCCCAAATTATAAGGAGGCAGAGTACAACATGAGTATTGCTTACAAACCAAACCATACAACCTGATAATGCCAAATGTTTAGTTTCAGGCAGCGTATAAACTGGTAATCACACTTGATTCTTTCTAGTCTTCTAGGATTGGCAAATTGCAGAGACAGCATGCCTTTGCAGGTCTCCTTCTTATTGTCCCTCTGCAGCTCCTGACGCACATCACCGGACCCTTTTTCAGGCCATTTACCAAAGAAACAACTCATGCATAACCCTCTTCCAAATTCAGCTGCTTTACAACATGGAGGTGTAACATTTGATAGTTAAACAGCTCATGCAAGTTCAACCACCCAAGTCTAACATTTTCTGTAGCTCAAAACAAACAAAAAAGAAGCAATTAAATCATGAAACTAGCTCAGATGGTCCTTTCCTTATCAATGATACTTTGGGGGTAGAAAAAGAAGGAAAAAGAAAAGTGTCTTCTAAACTAAAAATCTTCTCAGTAAAATAAAAACAAAAAAAAAAAAAAAAAGAAATTAGCAGTTAATATTTAAATCTAATGCAACAATATATCCAATCTTTCTTACTTGTACTGCAGGACCAAAAGACCCACACTTTAAAAAGTAATTCACTCTTCACAAAAGATCACATTTGTATTGTACAAAAAAGCTAACAAATTTCCTTTCCATCTCCAATGCAATTTAGTAAAGTATGAAATAAATGGAAAAAACAAATCTGCAAAACCCATTTGTTTCACTTTTGAGCTGACCTTCCCTCACGCTCTGGCAAACGATAGCAGTAGATAAATTAGCCTTTTGCTCTCATTGTTAGCACCAAGGGTCTCTGGCGTGTTTGTCAGGAAGCCTGTGTATTCACCTTTATTTTGAAACTTAAATTACATGTTGTACCTTTATATCAATGACAAAATGATAATTCTGGAAATACATTTAGGATTTATCTGCAGGCAGCATTCCAAATTTGTCATATTAATAATGTAACAGAACACTGTTGGCAGCAATTGGTTTTATAGGTTCACACCGGCTAAGAGAGGCTTGTCTGAGTAAATAATGCTTGTGTACATTTTACTTCCCTTCAATATACTTATTTATAACTATTGATTACTAGATTTAAAAAGAAAAAAAAATTTAAATCAAGGACATTTTTCATATTCTAAGGTTTAGAAATGACTAAATCATGGATAGTAAAATGGTGTTAAGACAAACTAGCATGGTCTTTGAGGGAAAACAGAAACAAAGGGGATCTGAGTCGTTCATGGTCAATTTGAACTCTTTGTAGCATACTTGTCACCATGACACCCTTTTCACTCTCATATTATCCTGTTCATCTGAAAGCAAATCTCCACTCTCATGCAGAATATGTGTGTTGGTGAATTGCTTTGTAAAGCACTTTGTGCAGATTACGAAAGATGGCCAAGCAAACATGTTTGAAAGCAATAGGGTATGATGGCATAGTAAAATGCATGACACTGAAATCTGAAGAATGGATCATTTTCAAAATGTATTATTAACCAAATGAACATATGAGTTATGGTTACTTACAACATTTGTGACCTCTTTATTGTTAGTGACTAACATTATCATGATTATAATGTACTGAATTTTAACATTAAAGTGGCAAAGTGATAGGATCCAGAGTCCTGGGTTTGAATCCATTGCTTTTTTGTTATCCATGATTGAGTGGGTAATCCTCTGGTTTCCTTAAAACATCCCCAAATATGTTAGGTTAGTCAGCAATTCTAAACTGGCCCTGTGTGCATGTGGCCGTGGAGGTGAACTTGTCCAGGGCTGGTTCCTTCATGTGAACCAAAGCTGTTGGGATAGGCTCTGGGACTCACAACCCTGAAATGGATTAAGCCTAGAATGTTTGTTTTATTTAGTACTTGGGCTTAGTCAATTTGTGAATGTATGGCATTGATCATATGCTCAGCTTATAATAAAATGTTATCAAGAACTTGTATGTGATCTGACATGAATGAGTTGTAGGGTGTCTTTAAGTAGTGATTTTCCCTAACAAAATTTGTCTTCTAATGTCAGAAATGTAATGGATGACCTGTTCTAATTATACTATATTTGTTGATATTCTGAAAAACAGGTAGTCTGCTCTAGTTCATAAAGTGATTGAACTGAAGCACCAGAGTCTCACATTCAGATTGCATCTACAGTTTGGTTTACTATACAGTGTCCTGTGCCACATAACATGCTTGTGCACCATTTAAAAGGTAGACATTTCAGTAAAACCACTTGCCTTAACTGTAAATATAAATAAAGGATGCTTTTCACCATCAGTATAAAAACCGATTGACACTGTAAAATTAGGTTATCAATGTAACTGTACAATGAATTACTGAGACACTTCTGAACATTTCACATTATAAAACATACATATACAGGTAAAACACACTTTATGACATTAGGGAGGCTAACAAAGTTTGTATTTGAGACTTCCTCCACATTATTCCAGGAAGACTATCATAATCAATAATAACAAAATACAACTATTTTAGGAGAGCCCAACTGTACAAGCTACATGATGCATAGCAGAAACAAACAGTGTATTGATCTTGACCTGTTCAGAAGCTTAAGTACTACTTTTCAAAGCTGTCACTCTCCATTAATTCATAAAGAAATCTTTCAGTTTTACTGCCTCACTGCTGAAATAGTCAAAACTGATTAAGAGGTTTTGAATTAAAGTTTTTCAAGAAGAGAAACAAAGTAAGCTATGGAGGAAATATTCAGCAAACAGAGCAGAAAACATCAAAATCAAAATATTGGGACTTTATGTACATTTTTCATTTTTACTTAAAATGCTATAATAAGCAATAGGATCACAGAGAGGCAGAGTGTATCTCAGCAATAGAAGGTATAAACCATGAGACACACACACACACACACACATCCATACTGAACGAATGTCACCACTTACCGCAGTCTTCACATTTAGGATTTGAGAGGAAACACAATGAAAATTCTAGCAGATCGTCCAAATTCTACAAGGAGTGAATTCACATCTCTGAAGCTTTAAGGGGGCAGTGCTAATAAGGAGTCTCTGTATTTAAATTAAATTTAGCTGTTGATTTCTGTACATTTAGAATTGGGCAGAAATAAATAAACTCTACTTTAACATAAAAATGCAACTAACATATGAAATCAAACTAAATATGTTACACCTGAAAAAACTGTATATATATTAGTCATAGAAATAATGTCTCTGACCAATATGCAGAAGCTGGAGCTCTTAAAAGTCAAGTTAATGGACAGATTTTCAGTGAAATCTACATTTCAAATCCATCACAAAAACAAGGCTGATTACCTAGAGTAGCTCAATGTCAAGGGAATGGACACAGCAGGGCGCACAAAGCATTACAGTACAGTAAGTTTATGAGATCTGCAGAGAAAATTTCTGGCGGTCCTGTTATTTTAGCCATGGTGCTCACTGCTGATGCCTACTTGTATGGAATTTCATTAGCACATACTCCTACTTTGACATTATGTAATGGCAATAGGAAAGTATCCACATAAATCGTAGGGCAAGACATCACTTTTACATGCTGCTCAGGAATTTTATTTTGACAAAACAGTTTTTATTATTTTTAGTTGACAAATTAAACAAATTATGTCAACATTACAGTATCATATAAGTCCTTAGTCCTCTTCTACAAATATAAAAGCTACTGTGATTTGAGTGTAAATAAGGCTGTGTAAGAAGTGGGGCTCTAAGATTACATTTTGTCTAAGTAGTCCAATCCCCATTATAAACCTGCAAAAACAGCTCAGAAAATACTGCATTTAGGAAACGAAACTATATATAGACGGCAGACAGGAAGGTTTGAACATTCAGACCTTGTTTCTATATGTTCATTTTCCAAGAGGCTGTACACACAAAGAAAAAAAATGAACTCTTTTTGAAAAAAAATACAAAAAAATACTTATGAAATTTAATAGCAGGTATTAGCCAACTTTTCAGTCCATTAGGAAATGCAAACATGCTCAAATTACTTTTTAGAAAATTATTTTAAAATCACTGAAAAGAGTATTTCACCAAATTTGTATATAAAAAAATTTCGTACATTGGTCTTAAACCTTCGACCATTTGACTGAATGGCCAACACGCTAACTTCTTGACCAATGCTGCTTAACTGTCATACTGAAGTAATCTGACAAAACTTCAATAAAAATTAATTTTTTTTCATTCATTTGACTACTCCAACACGCTAACCACTTGACCAACACCGCAAATTCACATATAGGTGTGCTGTCTAAAAGCACTATATATATGTGTATTAAAAGTATACTATAAGGACATGAGAAATTGAAATTTGATGCAATTAATGTACAAATCCCGGGTCAAAACTGATGAAATACTGCATTGCCACCGGAGATCAGCATACATGCAAAGTTTGAAGGAAATCAGTTTGGCAAAAGTGAGTAAAAAATGTATTGCAAAATACGATCCAGACAAACAGAGAGGGCAAGTTCAATAAAATCGTGTTAAAATCTATCTATCAGTAGGATATATATTTGTCTCTTCCAGGAGCTGATTAGATTGTTGTTGCATCTTAGTTTTCCCAATAATGAACTGTCCAAATGCAGGTTCAGAGCTTGGTGTTATTAGGAAATGATATGTATAGAAGAATTTCAAACATAAAAACTAAACAATTCTGTAGCAGCGAGACATACTGTTTGTTAACCATACAGAATGAAATCTGCTTGCAGTAGCTGCAGAATATACTGGGTGATATTATGTGAATTAGTCCTTCAAAGTGGCCATTGGTTCCCTTGTAATTAAAAGAATCAAAAATTCAAGAACATAAAGAACAATTTTATATGAGCCCTTCTTTTGCAAAGTTTCAGAGGAAATCAGAATCTTGCATTTTAAATCTTATCTAAAAAACAGTTCACTGTAGCACAGGCAATTATTTCACATTACATGCAGAGGATTAATGTCAGTGCTTCACAGAGTAGAGTTAGAAAACATAAAATATGAGAAGAGATGAAGCATTTTCTCCTAACTCCACAATTATTTGCATTCTAAAATACAATACCACCTGATTTTACTGTAAACATAAATATAAATATATCAATCATTGCCAATGAACACTACATACTCGGGAGGTCATAAATGTACAACATTATAATCAATATGGACATATGTGTAGTTGACTACAGGATTAAAACACTTTAAAAAAACTTATACTAGTACATACAGTATGTGTAGCCCTGGCTCCAGATGAAAATAGTAAGGGGGGCATTGGAAATACTGCACAGGTATGGAGGGATAAAGTCACAAATATCCAACAAGTAACAATATACTCGACAGTGTTGGTTTGGAAGGCTTGACGTTATTTTGAGGGGGGCTTAGCCTGGCTAAATACCCTACTTGAGCCAGGGTTGTGTATGTTCCACTGAAAAATAAAAAGTAAGATGCACAAACATCAATAAATAAGGCCATTGTAAATCCTGTCTCTGTGTTATCAGAAGTGGACTGAAAACAAGCTTGAATAAATTTAGACTATTTAAGCAAATAAACATAGGACATAATATAAATCTTAATAATTTTTAATACATTTTCTTTATTAAAAATGGACTTAATTAGCACATCTACAATTAATGGACACAAATGAGGTCTCCTGTTGTGTGAAAATTCACATATTTTTGAATAAAATAAAATGTGAGATAAATCAGGTTGCTCTTAGGACAGAGATATTGAAAAAGTGCAACAGTACTCATCAAAATGTCTCGCATCATAATGTGAAATTTCCAGAGGGGTGCAATATTACCCTCTCAAAGCAAATAGAGAGGTTTTCTGAGACTATGTTTTCTTGTAGCTGTAGCAATACAAAACTTAGAATAGCACTTGTTAACACTATTTGCACTGTAAATAATTGCAAAGTATGATACGAAACAGAAAAAGTAAATTCTACAGAAATTAATAGAAATTTAAAAAGCAGTTCATTTAATTACGGTAAGGTAATAAGGTAACTGAGTGTATGTGCCCTGAAATGCACTTTTATCTCAGCCTGAGAGAGATTCTGCCTTATACCCTATGTTGTCAAAATAAGCTCCGACCCCTGAGAAAGAAGGTATAAAAATGGATGTGTGAATAATTATATTTTATTAGAAATTATGCAAGCCAGGCTAAATTTTCTGAAATTGATGATTATCAGTTACTGTATATTCTTTTGTTGCATTATGCTACAATCTGCAGAATTCCTACATTACATTGTTTGATTAACAGCTTGTTTTCATTCGGTGCAGAGTTAACATTTGCTTTCATTGTTTCCATGGGCTTCCTCCCTAGATTCTAGCTTTTTCTAACAAATCATTACATTAGTTGGTGACTCTAATCTTTCTCACTGTACGTTTGGCTCCTTTGATGTACTGTCATCTCGTAAAAAATGGCCTCCTTCCTTAAGCTCGTTGTGGCAAAGCGTGTTAAAAGTCTGTCAGTGTGAGAGTTTTAGATATAAAAAGAGTGCCCCTCAGGCTTTGTGGGTGTGGGTGCATGCCGCTGCAAAACTATGCAGCTGTAGGGTGTTCGATGGGGAGGCTAGATGATTGCTGAAACTCTGTAGGTTGTTAAGCAAAGCTCTTGCACCAACAAAATATAAAGAGCTGGAGGATGACTGGGATCGAGTAGAAAAATTGAAGAAAGTCTGATTGGTATAACAAGAGGATACAATTGAATGGAAGGCACTGAGAAAGGATGCAGGCAAAGCAGTGGGGAGAACACTGGAGAGGAGTGGAGTGAGAGACACTCCAGGGACCGACCAGATTGCTCCCGCTGAACAGTCAAGAGTAGGAGCAATCTAATACTGTCAGTGATCCTACAGATACCAACAGAAGTGGCAGGATGATGGAGAAAGTCAGGCTCAGTGCATCTTGCCATACACCAATGAGGACCACATTCGCCAATGTCTTTGCATCATTGAGGGTACATGGTAGATGGGTAAGTGGGGTGAGATGACAGAGTGGGCAGCACTGCAAAGGAGATAAGAGCTGCTCCTGATTGATTTTATCAATGGTTTTCTCATTATTATTTAGTACTTATGTTTATTGTATTTTAACTTCTTCACTGAACACTTGATTTTATTGGAATACATATTCATTGAAGAATTTTGAATTGCACTGCACTTATTTTTTGGGACACTAATGGAATAAATTGCATCTGATGCACCAGTCCTTATTGCACTAATCTATCTCGGTCATGGCTGCTGATGTCTTGAGTACAGGAAGTTGCCAGGCTATGGGCAACCAGAAGTCACAATTTCCATTAAAGTGCTTTGGTGAAACACACACATTTGCTCACACTGCATATCTACGGAATGATGGAAGGAAACTAGAGTACATGGGGAAAATTCATACAAATTTCTCAATTATGTTCTTATTTATGGCATAAAAAGGAAAGAAATTTTAAATGTATTATTACTACTGCAGCAGAACTACAGTAGAACCAATGTTTACTTGATAAAGTTCTCTTGTTAAACATTGAAAAGCACCTCTCCAACTTTCTATTTCCAATGGTAGAGTTTATATGTTAGAAAAACAGCCAAAAATATTTTATAATGATGGATAGATAATGTCTACATAAGAAAGTCGAAACCCTTGATATTAATAAATTACAGTTTCATCATTTTTTTTCCATAAATCCACTTTGGGGGAAACACCAGATGGTAAGACCAGATACTAGTCAGCACTCTTTTCATGCACTTCCTGCTTCTCTGCCATTACAGGTCAGTGAATAGCGCCATTCTTGCCAAGAAGAAAGGAAAGAAAGACAACATGTTGACCAGATGCTGGTCTGTTACAGCGTCCTCTGTGGTACAAAAATCCAGAGACAGAAAAGAAAGCAAACAGAACGTGGCTGGCACATGCAGGGTAATACAGTAGTAATATAATCAACACATAATGTGGAAGTCTCTGTAAGATTTATATTATTTATGGTTATGATCTAGATAAAAAAACAATCACATAAATGAAATACGAAAACAGTAACAGACTGGTTTGTTGGCAAGTATTTTCTTTTATGTCTGTAAAGCCACCATGGAGTCTGTGCTTTTCAGTTGAGTAGGTTTAGGTGTCAAAATACTGACTGAAGAGATACAGTTTATAGCTAAGATATAGTTTTAGTAGATTGGTCTCCATACTTGCACATCTGTCTCTCTAAATCATCACCATTATTTATTAGAGTTGAGACAGAAAAATCAATGCAGTGAAGTATTGCAAAATCATATATATATATATATGTATATATATATATATATATATAGAGAGAGAGAGAGAGAGATACACACACACTTTTAGATACTGTATAACACAAATTAGCATTTTTCTGGGAGCCAACTAAAAAGTGTCAAATACAAAAAAAGGAAGAAAAAGACACTGTCACTGATTTTGTCAGGATCCCATTAGTAAAGGTATGGGTTCACTGTGTTTAAGTTTTTTTTATAGTTTCACTGCCGCTATTTTTATAATTACTTGTTTGAACATGTCCTGATTTGCTCTGTTTAATTTACTGATTTATTAGTGTCTTTTTTGTTGTTTCAGATTGCTATTTCTTTACATGAACACCACTGTGTTTCTGATAGCAATGGTATCATTATTAAACCACCAGAGCCCGAAGCCTAATTGTAGCAAGTTGTCTATAACATTGTATTTAATATTTATAAATAAAATAAGGCAATGTTCATACTGCAGCTCAGTCCCTGTTTTTCACTCATATGTGACAGAGATCTGTTTTTTTTTTCAGATAAGTTTAATTAACAGAAAATAACAAAGCAGCACAAATTTCAGAAAGGATTTGCACTACTTTCATAATCACTGTTTTGTATCCACAAGTTCCATATCTCACGCCCCACCAGTGGCTCCTCTCTCATTTCCACGGGTTTCTATATATATAGATATGGCAGTGATAACTGCACCCAGAGCAACAGCTATGATCTGTCTACAATCCATCCTTGCCATAATGAGTTGACAGATTTGCAAATGTCTTGCATTGAAAAGATATAATATACAAGCCAGTTTCTGTCTCTTAGGTCACAAAATACAATTTCCCCTTGGAGATTAATAAAGTATAATAAATCAAATCAAATCTTCCTTAATTTTATGCATGCAGAGCACATTCAGGAAAGATATCTGTAGACACTCATATCAGATTCAGATCAATCAAAAAATAATTTGAATTATTTAAAAAAATTCAGACATGAAGCAAAAATATGTCACTTTCACCTGCGGTTTGAACTTAGTCTTACTAATTATATATATTTTTATATATCAATCATCAATATGCTGAGGAAAATAAAAGGGTTTTTTACATACTCTGCACCATAACAAAACACTTTGCTTCTTCTTTTCCATAGATGTCACATGTAAACATTGCTGCAGATACCACAATACTGCCCATATTTAAGAAGAGAATTTTGGGTTCAGTTTAAGTTTGACAGTGTAACAATGAAGAACGTGTTTAAAAAAATATATGAGTTCTGCCAGCACTGTCATTTGAAAATCAAGTACTCACTAAAAACTAGGACTGTCTCTCTCCCCAGGTCTCTTCTTTCCTGCTCAGATGATTGCAAAATTTTGTGTAGAAGAAACTTCATTTTTAAACCCTCATCACATTCTGCTGCAGTGCTCATATATGAAGGATTCTGATTGTAAATAGCTTGCTTGTACACAAAGTATAAATTTATCCTGTCAGAAAATTAAAGTAAAAAACATACACACACACAGGTTTGAGCTTTGTTTGCCTAAAGGTAAACTAACATGGAATTAAACATGGCTTTGCTTGTGTATGAAAGTTTAATAATCTATTTACTGTTTAAATAAGCAAACTGTCTCATGATTCAGACCAAAAAAACACCATGCTACTCTTTTAAATGTTTCTTATGTTTTGCTCTTGTTTCTTATTTGTCAGTTGCTCACTGTGAGGTGATGATGTCATTAATCCACTGTTTTGGATTTTTGTTTGGTGTCTGCATTCATCAGTAAGGGGCAAAGCCACATGTTGCTGGGGACATAGCAACGTGTGAGTGTGTGATCTAACCTGTGTCACCAAGATGAATGCTCCAATATTGTCTAATCTGTGTTTGTCAAAAATATTATATGACTTTCCGGTTCCGGTTTTGAACCTAAAATTGCCATTTTCTTTTTACTGTTATTCTTTGCAAGTTCTGTACATGAACTAATTTCATAAGAAGCCCTCATTAACATTCTATCTCACTACTAGAAATATAAAATTAAATTACCTATTTTTTCTTCTTTTGTAAAGGCCAAATCAGTTACGACAAACTACAGGTATATGTTAATATCAGAAATAGATGTCGCTCTCAGAATTTTAAAAGCTAATCCATATAAATTCAAGCTACTGTACATATTTAAATATAAAACATCTTACTTTAATTAGTTTTCTAATAGCCCTCTTACAAACACAAGATCTCATTTAACAAGTAATTATAGAGAACTAAGGTCGGACAATGTACCAATGTGTGCGTGTTCTGTAGTATAACTGAGTATCCCTAGTCTTAGCACAGAGACCACTGAGATACTTGAAATCCATTTTCACAATTAAAAATATAGTGGAATTAACTAAGAAATAGTTGTTTTTAGACAAACATTTTAGCTTACAGGGATGTGATTTTAAAATGACCTTCAATCAAGTAAAATGAAAAGACGAACAGCGTTTTATTTCAAAACAGAATTAAATTACTATTATAAAACTTAAAAAAAACGAAGTATTATCATATTGTGACCCATGTATTGTGAAAAAATTGTGTTGCTGTGCCTAAGGAAATTTTCACTCCTATTATTCCTTGACTGCAGGTAAATCTGCAGTTGTAGCCAGCTTTGGCTGCTATGTTTACAATTAAGCAGAGAGTGACAGAGAGAAGCCAAAGAATTGCAATGTGCTGCTTTGTAACTGCAGCCGTGGTATGGGAAACACTTGATAGGTAAGAGTTTCCCATGAATAAAAGCTTTTTTTTTTATTGGCAACCTGTGCCCAAGCCTGTCTGTGTCAGGTATTTGGAGAGCTGCAGTGCCCCCTAGTGGCCAAAATGTATACACAGTAATAATATAAGTAAGAATTTTACTATAATCTGTATACATGACAATAAATTTAAACCTAAAACTTGAATCTTATTACTTTTCATGATGAAATACATACTAGTGGGGTTTCAACTAAAGTGGATAATTATATGGTAGTCCGGGATTTCAGAGGATGAATGAAGAGTCTCTTTTGCCACAAAAACATAATCACCATTTAGTGGATGATTTTAACTTGATGTTTTTTCTAATTATACAATTTTGGATGTTTTGTGCGCAAAAAACCATAGACACATGCAATTACCAAGTAGTGTTGAGTAGGACTTTTAGGGACCTTCAAATATTGACAATGATGTTTTAGATAATATTTCTGAATAGGACGGATGAGCTTGTTGGACTGTATTGGCCTGTTTTCATCACAATTTTTTAATGCTCTAATAACTTTCAGTGGTCTAAGATGGAAACAGGTTCATAAGCAAGATTCTTGACTGTTGCTGAGCTCTTGAATCTTCACCTATTTCCAGGTGAGTGGGTGGCCAGATAAAGTAGTGAGAAAAGTGCTATATAAATGTAAAGAATTATTATTATTAATACCAATCAGTCAGTACTTATATATTAAACCATCATGGGGGACATGGCTAGCAGCATGGGAGTTTGGTTGCTCAATTTATAATCTAATTGAAATATTATTTAGAAAACTTACTCAAATAATGGTTGCAATTCCTTCTTGCTCCTACTTCTCTCTGTACCCAACATATTCTGGAAAGCTTCTGAAACATTAAAAATATTCTGCTCGGCCATTAGGTCTACCTTGGTATTGAGTTCTTTCTGAATGCTTACATCTGAAAATGGTCTTATCATACAGTTCATTAGTGTTTCTTATATAGTGTCAGAATTACCTAAATTATTTGTCCAGTGCAAGCTACATACTTTTTATATGAGTACAAACACAAGCTACAACTACAGTATCTGTAAGTACAGCGAAAATAATGCATAAATGTCTGTAAGGACTTTTAAAGAAAATATGAGAATGACATATTGATTATTTATAACTGCATTGCACACTGGATGCCCACACAAATGTTTTTGTCTTACACTGCACTGACACTATCATGGATCGGCAAATAAAAAAAATACTGTATCTGCCTAGGTGCAAGTCTGAATTTGATACAACTGCTCCAAAAATGGATACATACAGTCATTTTCACGCAATACAGTAATAAACACATGTGAAGACACATAAATTTAATGTTAATGTTAAAAAAAATCCTAAAATCCAGTTTTTGCTTTCACATTTTGGGGTATTGAGTCTTGTTTGATGAAGGAAAGAATACATTTAAATGATTTTAGCATAAGCCTGCAACATAACAAAATGAGCAAAAAGTGAAGGGGTCTGAATACTTTCTGAATGTACTGTAATATCTGTAATATGGCCCTGAAGAAACCGAAACTGCACTGAATTTTTACACATATTAAAAATATATTTTTTCTTTTTAAGATAACCCAAGTATCAAAGCTTTCAGGATACGAGGTCAGAAATATCTGATTTAACACTGTATAAAAAATTGAAAAATGTATTTGTATCAGATGAAAACACAGTTCTTGAATCAGAAGATTGTTTCTTAGATTGCAAATGATGTTTAGGAGGACAGTTAAAATCAAGGTATAAAATGCGGATAGTTATTAGAAAGCAGATCAACACTTCAAAAAGCATTAAAGAATAAGATACTTGGCAATGTACACATTGAAACCACATGGTAAAATGAACTCCCTCCAAGTTCATTTAATACTAACTCAGTTTGATGAATGGCAATATTCACAGAAAGGATCTTCACAGACAAAAGCAAATCTATTTCTTATGAGGACAATGAAAAACTATGAAAATTCCCATATGTCTGCTGTGTTGAAAGCAAATGTGCAGCCTCAGAGAAGTGCCTGGACTTTAGGGAAAAAAACAGGCAGTCTATGTGCCCACACAAGATGCCAGAATGCAGTACAAGCAAACTTGAAAAGTCTGAAGGTCAGCAGTCTCAAAGGATCGTATACTTGCTAATGAAGCCCTTAGTGTGAAAATTTTACCATGAACCAAGCAGACTATAACAACCTTTAAAAGCTATCCACAAAAGAAAAGACTCAAAGTTTGAACTTTGATTCTGAGCTGCCTACTAATAAGATGACCTAGTATAGCATAAACTGTACCTTAACAATGTGAATCACACGGGAAGCGAAAATGTAACTATGGATTAAAAACTTCACGGTCACCTGTTCCATCATTTTGTAAAACAAAATCACATCGGTTTATTTATCCAGTGCTCTGCTACCCCTGCTATTATAAAATTGAAATAATAGGTAAAATAAATGAAGGAATAGCTACCTGAAAAAATATTTAAAACTTCTATCCATGATGAAAGATAGCAATCCATAACCAATGTGCTATTTCTCAAGACATACAAAAAGAAACAAAGGCCCAAAAATAACTCATTCAGCAGGATAACCAAGAATGTGAAAAATTAATGGATATATTTTAAGTTAACACATTTCAACCATCTGCCTCACAGAAACCAGAACACAACTGTTGAAGTCATGTGTTCTACAGTTTGAAACATATAATACAAACAAAAATGATTGTCTATTCATATTGCTGCTGGACTGGCCTAATGCCATGTATTAGAAATGCATTACATTTGTCTTGAGGGAGAAGAGTAGGCATGGAGCCATGGTGTAAGGGAACAATTATCACAATGATAATACCAATCAACTGAATTCAGCTCAGTCTATCAGGGCTCCTTATAAACCATATATCTTTTCCTGTAATATTTCCATTAACCAAGAGATATTTGATTGAACTGGATAGCATGCAGTGTGTATAAGTTTAAATGTAGTAGCAACTTAATCTATATATTCATTTTCAATGTGCCTTTATCCACAGGGTCGCAGATATCTGAGCAACACTGGATGCAAAGCAGGAGTGAACCGTAGGGGGGTACCAGTGGTCAATTTACTTAAAGGAGAAAGGTATCCCTGAGCTGCAAAACCCTAGCAGAGTCACATTTCAGCCACGTGTATGTATGCCTTCTCCTATTGGAACTTCAAATGAAGACACAGAACATTGTTATAAGAACCAAATTGTGGCATAACTGATTTTATTTTGTTGGCTTCAACACCCTTTCAAAAGAAGCTTGTTTCAAATTTCCTACAGTGAATACGTGACAGCATATGGCATCAGTTTTACTGCTGTGGAGACTGGCTCGGACACAGACAGGCAGACACGTTCATGTCACCCAACACACGTTTATTATACATAATATTTACAGTTCTCTTGCACAAACCCAGTGCACAAAGCACCAATCACCCCTTTTAAAGTCCTGGCCACAACACAATGCCTTTCTCTTCTTGGTCCGCCTCCACTCCTCCCCAACAAGCTTTGTCTTCTTCCTCCCGACTCTCGCTCCTGACTGGAGGGAGGCGGCCCCTTTTATGTGCCCCGGATGGGCTCCAGGTGCATCCTCAGGACTTCCATAGCCACACCCCTGTGTGGCGGAAGCTCCCAAGGAGAAGCCGGAAGTCCACCGGGTGCCCTCAAGTCTCTTCCCCCCAGCACTTCCCGGTGTGGCGGAAGTACTGAGGGACAATGTTCCCAAGGCATCGGGGCGCCCCCTGGCGGTGACCACGGGCCCCTACAGGGTTGAGCTTCTAAGCTCTGTACCCGTGGTCCCCAAAGCCACCAGGGAGGACGCCCCCTCGTGTCCTGGAGGAGGCACAAGCCCTCCTCCACTCCTCCTAGGCGTCCCGGCCGGGCATGGATGCCCGCCGGGCACCACACTGCATAGAATTTAAATTATATTATCATTAATACTATTATTATTAAATGTTTGTAGCTATATTAATAATACCAATTATCATAATAATTAATTAATAACAAACTAATTAAAAGGGAAGGCTCAGTTTTGGGACACACTCTGGACCTCTATAGGTTGTAGCAAAGAAGACAATTAAAACAAAACTGAGTGCCATTATGAATAATGCTGCACATCCCCTCTGTGACACACTAACACTGAGGACTTTCAGCCAACAAATCATTTAGCAGAAGTGAGTCAAGAAACGCTACTGGGGCTCCTTTATACCAACAGCAATATGCATGTATAATGCCTCCCTGGGACTGTGACAGCCAAGTCAGAAGTTTTCTTTGTTTTTAATTTTTTTTTGCTTTTTAGTCATTCTCGAGTGTGTTTTCAGACCATAGTTGGATGTTTATATATTTATTCATCTGTCTATTTATGTATTTAATTATTTAAAGAGCTTCTGTAAAAAGCCAAAATTCCCCCTGGGAACAATAAAAGGTTTAGCTAAGCTAATCTAATCAACACTATTTGACAACTGACATACAGTACTTAGCTCAGAAATGGTGTAATATAGAAATAATTTATGGTGGGCAGTCTAAAATCAATTGCCAGTTACCTTTGACAACTGTAGAAGAGTAGCTTAGTGAAAAAAAAACAACATAATGACACACTAGTAATCAAAGATCAGAAATGGTGTGGATAATTTACTTGAGTCATTGCATATTTCCCAGTATAATGAAGTTAACATTACCTCACAATCATAAGAAGCAAGACGGAAATCCATTTATGGCCAGAATAAAAGAAAGGGCAAATAAGCTGCTACATTTACTTTGGAAAAATATTGACAGTTTATTTTGAGTATTAAGCTAAATTGATCTTCAAGGTAAAACTACTTAATAGTCTGTAAATTGAGTCCAGTGTGTAAGTGTTTGTGCAAGACAGGCAGTGAACTTGTGTGCTGTCGAACGTGGGTACTTGCTTTCATAAACTGCTCTTCTGACTCCAGAGTGCACACAACTGGAATACAGTAGTGGATTGCTGGATGGTGCTGTATTAACTATATATGATGCAGAGCATGAGAAAACATGCAACATAGCCCCCCATTATTGAGTACACCCCCAGCTTCTCTATCAGACTCTGAACTGCCTAATTGTTAACATCAGCAAGGAAGTTTACTTATTGTTCATCTATCACTTTCAGGCCCGGTCTTAGGTATTATGGGGCCCTAGGCGAAAGGGGGGGTCCAGGGGCCCCCTGAGGGGGGCGGAGCCCCCCTGGAAGCTCTGTGAAATGTGTGAAAATTAGACCAAGGAGTCGATCCGGGGCCCCCCGGACGCCGGGGCCCTAGGCGGTCGCCTACTTCTCCTATGCCTAAGGCCGGGCCTGATTGGGACAAATAATGGTGTAGTATATTTAAGTATATATGACAATTGCTCACTCGGACAATTTGTTTTGGGGGCCCCCAAGAAGGCAGGGGCCCTAAGCTATAGCTTGTGTAGCTTATACGTAAATCCTGCACTGATCACTTTTCAATTACCATAAATTACTAACTGTGAGAGTCAATATGATCTGATATAGCATATGACTCTGAATGTATGCTTTCAATAATACTATACAATTAGATTAGATTACAATATGATACAATACGATTAATTTAGATTACTAAAAAAACATTTTATGGTAATCGTTACACCACTTCTTCTTCTTTTATTGTTAAATGTTCACAGCACCATTTCTATAAAAGCTCATCACTTTTCTGAGAAGTTCCAATACTAATAAAAGTAACACATAAATGTTACTTAAACAGAATTAAGGGGCTGAGATTGAATTAAATAAAAAGTCTCAATTGACCTCATTTATCATTTATGTAAGGGCAGTTTTATGCCAAAATCGGGATTCCTTATATTTCTGTGCATGAAAGATTATTCTAAACTAAATTCCGGGCTCTGAATCACATATTCAAGAAAAACAGAAAAATGGAAGTGAGGTGATTTTTTTTTTACTTCCATGTAAATAGAAATTAGGTGATGGGGTTAAAATTTAGCTCTCAAGTTAAGTTCAGGTTCCCATTCTATGATGTTCAAAACATTAGGAAAAGTTGATTTTAGCATGTGTCTCTGTGGAAACCTGTATTGTATTGTAAAATCTTCTGTTGAGTGATTTCCTGTGGTCTCACAAAAGTGAAATTTACATGGCAATACTGCATGGACAATTCTATATTTGATATTTTGTTCAGGCAAGAAGCTTGGTCCTAATTTACATTTTACAGTACCAAAGAGTTTGTGAAAAGTATAATTTAAACAGTCTCTTAACTGTAGTCTACACAAAAATGTATTTAGTATTAATAAGATGATTTGATTACTAAAGCAGCGGTTCTCAAACTGTGGGGCGCACCCCAAAATAAGAAAAAAGGAGGCGCGAATGTTGCCATATGTGGTGTAATTTTGCTATTCGTAGGAAAATTTTAAACTTGTAGCGGTGTATTGGCAGTAAAAAATATAGGAATAAATTTTATTAGGGTTTCAAAAAAACGTTAGGGGGGCGCGATTAAAACTATTACGAAAACTCAGGTCGCAAATACTTAAAGGTTGAGAAACGCTGTACTAAAGGATCCTTCCATTTTGCATTTGGATAAAAGGACAGATTACTTCTGATGTCTAAATCTAGCATAACAGTACATGATATGACGTCAAACTTAGCAATAAAAAATACTTTTTAAATGTGTTTTCTGGTGAAGCACACTGTTACAAGTTAATAAACTTCATGAAGGACATGCCACCAGTGCTTTATGAAATATCATATTTCATCTATGATATTATCCTAATGGAATTAAATAAAATAAAAATTGCCAGTTAATAATCAAAAAGAAAGTCCATGTGTTGGAAATGCTAGCCTGAATAGCAATCTGATTTCAATATTGTGAAACTTCAAGTGCAACTTTAGTGTATTCATTGTAACTGATTCACTGGTAGAAGATATTGGTGTAACAATAAAAGTCCTTGGGGCAAATAAGGCCCAATTTGCTTTAAAAAAAAAAAAAAAACAAGCTGTTACATACAATATATATATATATATATATATATATATATATATATATATATATATATATATATATATATATATATATATTTGATTGCTGCATTCAGTAAATTTAAAACTTTCAACTATATAATTAAGTGCCTAAACTTTTTCAGAAACTTGTTATACTTAGTACAATAAATTGGAAATAGAAGGCAGAGATGATTCTAAGACTGAATCCTACAGAAAAATAGCATCTCTTTTCAGATTAAACTATCCAATAAAATAAAGTAATGTTGAAAGCCATACTTACTCATCAATCTGACAAGAATAACTCTCCATCTCCTTCATCACAGTCTGTAGTTTGCTGAGCAGTCTTTGGTAAAGATCAAGGGTGGTCAAGTCCTCCTCTCTTAAGAGGAACCGGAGACCATGACTATCTGGTCTACCCAAGCTATGTCCTGAAGGAGCTGCCATTGTGGTAATAGTATGCTGCATGTACACCATGGGGTTTAATTTGCCTGCAAATATATTAAATTAATTTAATTTGTTGTGAAAAAAGTAATTATAGTTCATTTAATAATACATGTAACAGTATACCATTGTGTATAATTGGTGTAATTAATTATTTTGGTAATATGCTAATCATTTGCACAAAGAGAATTCAAGAACATGTTCAGGTTTTGTACTTTGCATTTCAGTACATATACTGAACATTACAGTGGTACAGTATAGTCTAAATAACTCAGTAAGCATTTTTGTATCTGATAACCAGATAGTCAATTAGTAGAGAAAAAAACTGAAGTAAACTGTATGTTAAAACAGCAAAAAATAAAAATCAAAATTTACCACAATATGAGAGTAAGATACTAGATACACTCAGGAGAAAGTGTGCATACAAACAATTCCAAAATCTGTAGTGGATGGTCCTCAGTACAGCAGATCAAGCAGACTTATAGTAGTACTGAGAACTCTTTTTGACATCTCAATTTCTGTTGAGGTACACAGATTGTAGGGTCAGAATTTGGTGCCAAGAACATGAATCCAACGGCCTTATGTCATCAGTCCAGCTAGTGGTTTTGGCATAATAGTGTGGGGAATGCTTTCTTGGCACACAATATTAATCAATCACCTCTTAAATGTCACGGTCTACTTGAGTATTGCTGCTGACCATGTTTATCCCTTCATGACCACAATTTATCCATCTTCTAATGGGTACACCCAGAAAGATAATGCATCATGTCACAAAGCAAAAATAATTTCAAACTGGTTTCATGAACATGACAATGAGCTCAGTGCTCTTCAGTGGCCTTCCCAGTCACCAGATCCGAATCCAATAGAACAACTTTGGGATGTGGTAGAGTTGGAGATTCACAGCATGAATGTGCAGCTGACAAATCTGCAGAAATCACATTATAAGATCACTTCAACATGGACCAGAATCTCAAATTAATGTTTTCAGCATCTTATGGAATATGTGCCACATTTAATTGAGGCTGTTTCAAGAGCTAAAGGGGGCCATACACTGTATTGGTATATTGTTCCTGAGAATTTGCTCATTTAGTGTATACAACAGTTCATATTGGCATGAAAATATAGCAACTTAAACTTGAAGGTCAATATTACTCTCAAATGTATGGAGTACACTTAAACTCTTACTTGCATATCTGACCTACATGAAACATGTCAATACAGTCCATCACCAATGAAAAAACATGTAGAAAAATGAACAGATAAGATATAAGGACATACATGATTCCTTTGTTATGCAATATAGTCGATGCTAGCACTCCCACACTCCACTGAATTGTAACATGACATTCTCAGACTCACTTAATACAATTAAGGCCTGAGGGTCAGCTTTAGGGTCAGTACAGGAGTTAGCTCTAAACAGAGTTCTAGGACATCTTGAGACCCACTTAAACACACACACTGGGCCAATTTAGAGGTGCCACCTAGAGGAAAACTCCACAAGGTCAGAGACTGGGTGGAGGATTCAAATGCAGGACACTGGCAATAACAGTAATCACTACCCCATTATTCTGCCTCTCCCTCGAATTAACTCCTACCAATATAAATGGGGATTCCACATTTATAAAAAAATAAAACATATTTGGAGAATATAACCAGAAAACAAAGACTTAAAGTATCTTTCTGGAGTTTTAAATTAGAGTTTTCAATGTATATATTACTATTTTCAAAGAAATAGTAAATGTTCATATTAACAAATGCAAATGACTATAAATAAATGTAGTTTTACTTAAGTTATAAATCATTTATGGTAAATCTTGTCAAAATAAATACAGTTATTTAACAGTTAAATATCAAAACAGTGTTCAAATTGTAAATAGAAGTGAAGTTTTATAGAAAGTGTTTCATTTATATGAACTGACAGTGCTTCATTTGTTTAGGTTCATTGCGTTATTGACTTTCTTTTTTATTTTTTTTTTCATCTGCTTTACTTAAACAAAGGTTAAACAGCAAATTGTTCTCCTGTATTCTGCTTGCCTTTTCTTGGAAGACTGACTCCTCACACTAACAAAGCCTTTAGTCCTCATTTAGAAAGGGCAAAGGCAAAGTTCAAAAGAAATTGCCAGACTGAAACAAAAAATAGCTTGCAAAGCAAAAGGCACATGTCAAACTGCTACTTATAAAAATAAAAGTGTGAAATCTGTTCAAGTTAAAGGAGGCTTACAATGCAGATGGTAGTTATTGTTTTCATTTATGAAGTGCAGATCAAATTATCACATAAGCTATTTTCAGTCATGGAAAATTACATCAACCTAAGCCAGAGGAGAATTGTATACAGTAAGAATCAATACAATAAGAATATCATGTTTAGAAAAAGTAGACACATTTTCAAAAATAAAAATTACTGTTCAATTAAAAAATAGTCCTGTTGCATTGTCTCCCAAAGCAATCTATTAATTCTGCTCCATGTTGGCACAGTTGCATTCAACAAAACAGCCCTTCCTGCCACATTAAATACATCCAGTGTTCTACCTCTCTGTCCTGGCAGTTTACAATTGCCACATGATATAAAGGTTTAGGATAACCTGCCATTAATCACATTTGTTAATAACCTGGAAAAAAGTTTCTTGAAATGGATGAATTGAGTTTAATCAATAGTTCAGTACGGTCTAATTACTGTAGAAGATGTATCAAATTCTAAGAAAACCAATATGATTTTTTTTTTTATTTCAAAGACTTCAGAAAATTAAATATATATTAACTGTCTTAAATTGCACACTTCAGAAAGCCATTTTATCCACTAGAAGTACAAGAGCTTCTTGTGCCTTTAATTGCAACTCACTCTACTGATTAAGCCTCCAGAGTAAAAGTTAACCACCAGATATTACACTTACAAGATGCTTTACCACTTTTTGAATGTTTTTAGATTTTTTTATCATAACATAGGGAAAGGGAACAAGGCAATATCATTGCAAGCAGACCTCAGTCAAAAAAATAACTGAAGAGTAAGAATGCAAATGTCATGGACTAAGCAAAACACAGAGTCAATAAGCAACTCAAGACGTATAGTCCACATTATTTAAAAAACAAAAATATAAGAACGCCAAATAAGAAATCAGAGTTCATTACAATGAGGAACATCAAAGCAGTTTATTTTTGTCCAATGAACGAGTTTATCGATCTCTGATTCCTGTTTTTTTGAAACTCACTACTTGTATTAGGTTGTATTTAGACTCTCTGCCACTTTGATTTTTCACTTCCATCTAGATCTATGTATGGAAAGATCAAAATGGTCATGACAGGAAAATGCCTGTTTCTGCCAACTTCCATATTTACCTGCACAAAGCACCTTATTACAGTTTGAAGTTTCCATTTTTCTTTAACCAACTGCACTTAGTTACTCCAACTTCCATAAAAAGTTAGCGCTACAGAAAACAAAACAGCCCAAAAAAAGTGTTTATAAATAGGATGCAAAAGATAAATTTTCAGAACTGGTTTGTCATCTTTACAACAACACAGGCTGTGACCTATTACAAACCTCAATGTTATCATAGCTTCACCGAGACATTTCCCAACTCACAGCGGTTTCACATAAGGAACAGGAAGCAACCATGCTAAAAATGTTACAGCTGATTTCAGAAACCTTTGGAAAAATGTAAATAGAAACAAAACAGGAAAGGGGCCTTGCCAGGTTGTGCCTGGATCCTTGTTACCAGTGAGAAGTTGTATTAATGTATTACATGGTCATTAATTTTACTGAAGCTGAGACTCGGAACCAAGATGCAATACAAAAACATCAATATGGCATCTGTTGACACAATTCTTGCTAATGCTGTTAATATATATAAGGGGGGACCCAAAAATTCCCAAAACTGTTAAAAAGAAACATTATTCTAAAACTTGTAGCAATTCTCATTTATTCACCTTCAAAATAGTCTCCTTGAGATGCAATACACTCATATCTCTGGAAATATTTTCTGTACTCATTTTTTTTTTTACCATGTCTATAGCCTTCTGCGTATATTGCTGGATTTCTTCCATGGTAGCAAATCTTTTTTCCTTCTGTCTCAGTTTTAATTTCAGGAACAAAAAGAAATCAGTGGGAGCCAGATATGGCAAATATGAGGGTGTGAAGCAACAACTTTTGTTCAAAAACTTGTTGACAACATGATGTGTGTGGGTACACTGTTATGGTCCAAAATGCAGTTTTCTCCAGGTGTTTTTTTCCCCTCATGATTTGCTGTAGATGCCTCAGCAGTTCAAAATAATGTTACTGATTAGCAGAACCAACTCTTTATAACAGGTCTGACAATATCGAAAAACAAAATCATCATTGTCTCTTGAAAATCATTCACAACTTGAGAAAAACGAAATCACATAAGTCACCTACACAAATGCAAACTCCAGGAATATTCACTTGATGAACTCAGCAGGATAACATTCAGTGGACTGACTAACCAAACAGTAGGCATATGATACCTAGTGGCATATTCAATAACTACACCCTACTCCCTGCTACTGACCGATTCTGCTGAATTGTTGGGTCCCCCTTGTAAAAGGTTGGTGCTATGATATATAATAACTAATCACCTTACTAAACTGCCAATGGTAAATTATAATGAACAAGTATCCTGAGTATGCCAATAAAAAGCTGGGCTTTTCTTGTAAAAAAGCTAGAAAAACATCAAATATACTATTTATTTACACTAAAGATTTGATCTGTGTACTAAACAAAGAATAAAACTCATCAGAAGATAATGCAACATCATTTCTAGGACACACTTATCATTTGCTACACTGTACAAGGTACATGAACATGGCCATTTAAAAATTCTTGCAGCATGGAAGGAGTCAGCTTTCAATGTCATGCCTACAAAACATGTCTACTAAGACAGTGAAGCTGCATGCAATTCTGATTGAATTAAATAATTGAACTTTCATTAAATTATATAATTTACAAAGAATTACCAGGTAGAGCACTGTGACTTGGAAGAATACTTTCACTGAGGCTTAACATCTGGCACTGTGCTGAGCCGCATTGTAACGCTCACCTGTTTCTGACGTTTTGTTGACTCTCTCTAGTGTAGAGTTTTTCCGGTTGTCTAGCTGCACTCCAAATGCACTGCCAAGAGAAGTGGTGGTTTTAGGATAGGATACTTCCATGATGTTGATGTGACAGTTAGTGGGACAGAAATCACTACTGTGCAGTGGAGAGATCTTGGTCTTGGCTTGTTTAAATGTTGGCCATGCTCTGTTTTTAAGAACCCTGGAAAACTGAGCACAAATATACAGAAATGTGAGACTCAGCTTCATGTAAGCTTTAGATACTGTGTCAAGCTGCTATACTGTATATTTACAAGGGCAACATGCCAACAATTAATATTCTTATACTCAGAAATACACTGTTTTGATCCATTACATTTTATTGCAGTTTTCAACCTGTTTTAGTTATGTTACCATTCAGTAAAATAACATTCAAGGATGTTGCTAGCTGATTCAGTGCCTGAACCTACTAGTTTACTACTAGATAAATCTGCTTAAGTGACCTGAATACATTATATTGCATTATACAGTTTTAGCAGGTAAATGTTATATACTTAAAGACAGCCTGAAAGTATTTAAAATGAAGTAACATTACATAAAATTAAAAATTAATCTAAATTTTTAATAATGTATTAGCATAGTCAATAAATAGAATTAAAACCTAGTTCCACAGAAACACACAAACACCTTTGGAACAAGCTTAATTCTTTCTGGGATTACAAGGAGCCACAGCCTATGCTAGCAGCACTGGGTGGGCAGAAAGCAGCCCTGGACAGGCCACCAGTCCTCCCCAACTTGTAATGTTGTTGTTTTATACTTGCACTATGAAAGTGAAATACAATGTGAAAGTATTTTTTATTCAGCAAAGTCTTCTTAAACAGATTAATTTGTTTAATTTGATTTATACCATAAATCATACATATTAAACTATTCATATGCAATACAGGTCAAAGTCTGTACTACATTCTCTGGAACACCTTGTTGGTCACTGTGGTCAGATATTAGACAGGACTAGTACATTAACTGATCTAACTATACATATACAAGAGTTTTTATTTACAAACAAAACAAATGTACATTAGAAAACCAGAAATTAAAGACAATAATCCTAAAGAGAATTTTATACCGTTTAAGGACTGTGTCACTATTCAGTTTTCATTGCCAGCGATGAACAAATCTGTACAAATTGTCCATAAAACTGTGTAATATGTCCATAGGTTACAAAATAAAGCTACAAATTATTACCACATTGAACAGGCAGCACCAACATTAGCCTGGATTCAACCTATTGGGATCAAACTTATTGCCCAGTTGTTATCAGCATAACGTTTGCATGTCCTAACCATGATTTTTTTTCCACATATCCCCAAAATGTTCAGGATTTATTTTGTGAGTGTGAGTGTTCTCTTCCCTGGTTTCCTGTCTGGGGCTAATACGCAATGCTGTTGTGGTAAGCTACTGGTTTCTCCAACACTGAGCTGGATTCATTTGGTATGAGAATGTTAACTCCATCATAGGTCCAGCTTGCATACACACACCCACGCAGAGCCAATTCACCTTGAAGATAAGTCTATCATCATTCCTACAGCATCGCTAATATTAACTGGGAATGTACTAGCAGACGAATTAGTCTACAAAAGGAATGACAACTCACAGACTGGTCTGTCCCTGTGCCATTTTAGCATGAAGCAGGTGGTTTTCATGGAACTCTTTAGCCAGTCTTTGGTGAGATAAGAGTTAGAAGGTCAGGAACAGCATAACTATAGAAGAATAGCTTAATTATGAAATTTTTAAAAAGCTGTGCGAATCATGGAGCAACAGAAGTGTCGATACCATTACTTTTTCGCAGTAAAGGTTTTTGACACCTTTATAGCCTGGAAGGTGCATCACAAGCTATATTTTTTGTTGGTATTTCTATCTCATCAAGGGCTCACAGGCTCTGGCTCACATCAAGACTATAATGAAAAAAAAAATTGGGAGTAGAAAATTAATGAGATCACAAACTGTGCATTGTTTCTGTAATTTGAATATGCATTCTTTATAAAAAGTGTTTAGTGTTTCATTGATGATATTACAATTTACATTCTAGTGAAGGTTGTGTTGTTACAATGACCTTAACAAATGATATTATCGAATAGAGTGATTTTGTTGGATAGTACGCCTTGATATTAAAACACATTGTAACAGGCATATGTGGATTACAGGTAAATAATACAAGATGCTTTAAATTATGTCTCCTAAATTAAAAATAAAACAAAGTGATTAATGCAGTCTATTTAGAAGCAATAATCACTTGCAGTTGTGGAAACTGTAGTTATGCCAATGTTCATGGCACATTTTATCAGCTTCACAAAGCATAAACAGCCCCAGGTGTCCCTCTAGGCACAACACCTGTGGATAAAATTCCACTGGAAGAAAAATACAGTATATACAGAAACATTAACGGTCATCCTGACTTTTGATCTTACAACCAGAGCCAACTGGTCCTGAGAGACACATATGCCATATTAAGTGTGTTAAAGTTCCAGTTACTACTCACTGCCACTAACTCCAAAGTTCAGATAATAACTGACATTATATTTTATACTATTATGTAAAAGTGAACAACATATACAAGTTTTATTCAAATGTCATTCACTTATATAACATATTAGCTGCATACTGTTGATGGTTAGGAATGCGAAGAAAAGTTTCCAACCACTACATTTTGAAACAGCATTTAAAATCCCATGAATGATCCATTTATAGCCATTTGTTTAAACTGCTTCTCCCAGTTAAATACCAGGAGAAACCAGTAAACATATACAGTGTGTATCGAAAGGTTTACACTTTATTGAAAGTAACATTTATATTTAGTCAGTATATCAGCATAAACCATATAGTAAATGCAGCATGCAGTAACTGATGTACCACCATTAGATTAGATTATACTTCCAAGTTATTACTTATTAGCAACACTTCTGTCGTAATTACTATTATAAGTCTCTTGAGTTTGCTTCCTACCAAGTTTGCACATCCAAACTTGACAGTATTTGACAATTCTTTACCAAACTTACGAAAGAATCTTCAAGTCCAGGCTGTGATGGTGCTCCAGGAAGGACATTTATTTGTTGTTTTTTTAACCCACTCCAAAAAAGTCATTGCAATGCACTTCATAATGTCATTATCATGATAAAATGGGAAAATCTATTCCAATGTATCTTCCTTGCAGTGGCAATATCATTTAGACAAATGTATTGAGCCTTGTTGTAAATTGTTGTTCGTTTTATTTCACTGACGGTTCCTGACAAATTATACTGGTAGGAAATTACAGATAGCAAATAATACTTTTTGATTTATATAATAACAAGCTTCCCAATTATTAAAGTTCTTCAGACAATTGTCTATTGCCTATTGTCTATTGTCTATTACTAGTAACTAGTACAGATGACACTTACAGGAAGTAAAGTTAGAACTAAGGCATCTCAGATATCTTTCAAATAAATTGTGGTTCTGAGGCAAGAACATCCCTTAGAATATATATTGGTTGATGTACAATTGTGACAAGCCATCAGGAAAGTAACGGTCAACATAAATGGATTAGTTTACAACAGGCTTCACCAACCTGACATAAACTAATGGCTATGATTATGAGGACACTCAAGATGTAACAGGATCTTTTTGAATTTAACCAGTATTTAAAAATAAAAGACATTATTGAAAGTAAAAACAGGCACATGTACATATCCAGGAAGGGTTTCAAAGGCAGAAGCCTGACCATTACTCCTTCAAGATGGTCAGATCCTTCAAATACTTGGGAGTGCTCTTCACAAAAAATACAATAACAAAACTTAGAAATAAATGCAGGATTGCACAAGGGGAACAGGGGCTACAATGATCTTGTAACAGCATCTGTGCTATGTCAGTCATGGAATATGAAAAAAAAAAAACCAAAATGTACAGTATATCAATCATACGGCCGTCAGATTTTAGATCATTAGCAAAATTTAGATGAGAATGGGCCACTCAGCCCAACAAAGCTTGCCAGTCCTATCCACTTAATTTTTCCAAAATAACAAGTCTATTTTTGAAAGTCCTGAAAGTCCTACTGTCTACCACACTACTTGGTAACTTATTCCTGTGGTTCTCTGCATGACAAAAACATTCTAATGTCTTTGCAAAATTTACAATTATCAAGTTTCCAACTAGTGCCCTCATATTTTTGATAAACTCATTTTAAAGTCACAGTCTCGATCCACTGTACTAATTTCCTTCAAGATTTTAAACATTTCAATCACGTCACCTCCTAATCTTTTTAGGCTTAAACTGAAAAGCATAACCTCCTAAGACTTGTTCTCTACACATCATGCTATATAACCTAACATTATGTTAACCTTCTTAATGGCTTCTGAATAATGTCTGGAAGTTGATAGTTATGAGTACTTTCAATTTTCCTGAACTTGTACTTTCAAACTTCCTACATGTAATGCTTTATATTTACTTGCATTCAATTCCATCTGTCACAAATCTGCTGAAGCCTACATGCTGTTTCTAGATTAACTGACAATCCACCTAGCTTATGAAGGACACCACTCTTAACATCAACCAATTCTGAAAAGCTTCCTCATACTGTAACCCTCTGCTTTGTGTGTTTTAGCCAGTTTTGTACCATCTACACACTACACCTTGAAATTCAATTTATTTTGGTTTGCTGTCCAACCATTAATGTGCCATGTTAACAAATGCTTTCTGAAAGTCAAGATAAATAATATTATATGCTACACTTTGATCGTACCCTTTTGTTGCTTCCTCATAGAATTCCAACGTGTTAGTAAAACATGACCTCCCTCATCTGAATCCATGCTGAGTGTTCTTGCCATGTGTAGTTATACATGGTAGTAAAATGTGGGTCATGCCTAAAATGAATGAAGAGAGACTAAATGCCTAGGAGAGGAAAATATTAAGAAGGATTTATGGTCCTGTTATGTGAAAAGGGATGTGTAAGACATGAAAAAATGATGAGCTGAAACTACTATATAAAGAACCTGCCCTGACTAGCATCATTAGACACAGATGAATTAGGTGGTTAGGCCACCTAGGGAGGATGGAAATGTGCAAAGGACCTAGGAAGGCAGTGCATGCTTACCTAGGCAGACAAATAAGTAAATGAAGATTGAAAACTAGGCGGCTGAATGATGTGACCAATGACCTTCAGAAGATTATAGAAAAAAATCCAGTGAAAGAGAAGAATGGAGGAGGACATTTCAGGAGACTAAGGGTGTCGATGGCCTTTACAGTTAATGGAGAAGAAGATGATATGATAAGTCATGTTTACTGGCCTATGTACACCATTCAATAATATTCTTAATTGACTATTGACAGTATACAACACAAACAACAGACAATGAGTACAACACTAGATATACTGTAATTAATTATACATATTAGGTATATTCAGCTTTTGCTTGGACACTGCAACTAGGCAAACCTGCTGCTCGCTCATAACAAAGATGCCGGGGTTTACATCTTGGATGCTCCCTGTGTGGAGTTTGCTTGCATCTTCCCTTGTCAGCATGGGTTTGCTCAAGGTGCTTTTTCCTTCCACAGCCCAAAGACGTGCATGTTAGGTGAATTTACATTGCTAAACTGCACTACTATATATGTGTGTGTATGTGAGACACCGTTCACTCTGTGATGGACTTGCACCCTAACCAGGGGTTGTTCCTGCCTTGGGTCTAATGCTAGGCTCCAGCTTCCCTGTGACCCTGCTCAGGTTTGAAAATGGATGTATGGATGGATGGAGTTAAATGTCACATAGCAGTTCTAACTGTATTTATGGAATATTCCAGATCCATGCTGTCTACAACTTAAAACATGCAGTCAAACCTTTTCAAATTTTAGGGCTGTCAAATTTCATAAAGAATGTCTGATGAATGCTGCCAGCTTTGTTGTAAAGCATCATTCAAGGTTTATGCAACTTTATGTTTTATTCAGGAATGTGGAAGTTATTCCCTAGCTACCACTGTTATCCAGCTTCCATGTCAGCTGTTTATTTTCACTTGACAAAGAATTTGTAAAAATGTGTCTTTTTTTATTTGGCTATTCTGGGAATTATTACATTGACTATCAGATTTAATTTTAACAAAGTCATTACAATATATATTGAATTACAAAAAAAAAAAATCCACCAAAAATAGATATCCAGTGTTTCATCTATTTGTACAAGTTTTAATTATTGTAAACGCCTAACAAAATTCATTACTGGCTTGCATATTAGAACTCGGAGGAGGCTCTAGTTCTCTTGAGTCCTGTTTTAGATAAAGTGTTTAGAAAATGAATTGATAGATGGTCAAACAACATTCATGGAAGCATGATACATTTATAATACATTTTTCTCAGGGAGTGATACAACTTTTGACATTAAAATACAAAAGAAGGAATAACCTAAATTTTGATTAAGCATGGACTGCTGAAGATGGATGGAGTATCACCAAGGGGACATTTACTCCTCTTATCCTGGATCTGATGATTTCTTCACTTGTCGAAAAACACCTGAGAATTTTAGAAAACATGTGAAACAAATACTAAAGACATTTTTATTTTTCCCCCACTATCCTTTGTACCCTGCAGTGGGTTGGTGCCCTGCCCGGGATTGGTTCCCTGCCTTGCGCCCTGTGTTGGCTGGGATTGGCTCCAGCAGACCCCCGTGACCCTGTGTTCGGATTCAGCGGGTTGGAAAATGGATGGATGGATGGATATCCTTTGTACCAGTTTTGTAAAAACTGAACTTGCAGTGCCATGGACAGCAATATTTTCCCCCTTTTAGATATAAAACAATAGAGTACTGTTAAATTTACAGTAAATCTAATCTGCCCTCCAGAGTATCGTACAGAGCGCAGGTATTAGATTTTGGGAAGAGTAAAGAAAGAATCTTCAATGAGTAAATAATAATGGCTGGCAAAAATAATTTTAGTTGTTTTTAATTGGACTACAGGGCAAATATACTTTTTTGGATGCCTGTTAGTTTGAAGGGCAACACTTACGTTTTAAAAATTAAAAATCACCGGTATATCAACTTCACTCATAATAATTTCCAGCTAGAGTTTTTATTTGTAACTAGCCAATCCGCGGTGTAACATACGTTGCATAATTATTTATTGATGGGTGAACACTTCCTGAACGACACAGTTGTCCAAATGGGGTGGGTTTGAGGATACGACTGTGAGTGAATGAAAAGATGGAACTCTGGAGAGACCAACATGACTAAAAACTGGTTTTGACAGATACAGGCATATCATTTTGAAAGTTTGTCTCTATGCCTTATTAATTGTCATTGCAAAGGCCAATCTAACAGGAAATTGTCTGCGTGTAAAAGTAAAAGGCAAATTTGAATCTGATGGGGTCAGGGATATCCGGGGAATAAGGACAGTTTGTGAGGTAGGAGCTGCGATAGTTTTACACTCCAATACAGTGGAACCTCGGTTCACGATCATAATTCGTTCCAAAACTCTGGTCGTAACCCGATTTGGTCGTGAACCGAAGTAATTTCCCCCATAAGATTGTATGTAAATACAATTAATCCGTTCCAGACCGTATGAACTGTATGCAAATATATATTTTTTAAAGTTTTTAAGCACAAATATAGTTAATTATACCATAGAATGCACAGCGTAATAGTAAACTAAATGTAAAAACATTGAATAACACTGAGAAAACCTTGAACAACAGAGAAAACTTTAGCGCACTATAGCGCTACCAACCTCTGGCTAAAAACACTTTTTAAATGAGTTTTAAGCACAGGGAAAAAAATGAACATTTGAAAAATCCGTAATTTAATAAACCACCACGAAAAGTAACATTGCAACAATGCACACCACGAACCAATCGCTGTAAACAGAAGTGAAAACAAAATCAAGCCCAGTGCATTCTTTAACTGCCTTCTCTGCCTTATGCGTCCAGCACCCTCTCTCTCGTGAGTGTGTGTGTGTGTCTCTCTCTCTTGCGCCTGTGTGTGTGTGTCTCTCTCGTGCACCTACATAGATGAAAGCGACTCAGGTGAGGAGTTAGGGGCGGGCACATGAGCAGGAAGTGCGCATGTCTCGGGGAGGAGGGTTAGAGTTGGCCGGCGGGGCTCTGTCTTGCGTGCGTGTGTGCGTGCGTATCCCATGGTCGGGCGACTTGGTGGATTATATATAGAAAAGCAGCCGGAACCGAAAACAACAATGAAAAGTCAACATGGCTCAGAGGTGCATGTGGACTCTAGCAGAGACGAAAGCAACTGAGGCGGTGTTTGGTGAGGTGCTACGTGCCTCGAGAGCGAGGATGGACTCGGGAGGAGGGTTAGAGTTGGTGGGCGGGGCTCTGTCGTGCATATCCCATGGTCTTAGAGTTGGTGGGCGGGGCTCTGTGAGTTGGCAGGCGTGGCTCTGTCTTGCGTGCGTCTTGCTTGCCATGGTCTGGTCTCTGTCTTACGTGCCATGGTCGGCTGCTTAATGAATTGTTGGTGGGCGGGGCTCTGTGAGTTGGTGGGTGTGGCTCTGTCTTGCGTGCGTCTTTCTTGCCATGGACTTAGTGAATTATATATATAGATAATGAACTTCCAAAAAATATTTGGCCAAGGACTAAACAGCCTGAAAATTCCAAAATAACTAAGTTATGTAAAACAGATTTCATGTGCAAAAACAATTCATATGAAAATTATGTATGAAAAATGACATTTGAAGAAACTAAATTTGTATTTATTAATTGAATTCTGCACATTGTATTTTCTGCAATATAATGTAAACCAATAATACAATTGTTATAAAATTAAAGAGTATCACACACATTAATAGAGATCGGCTATCATCTTATGGTAAAATTACCTGAAAGATAATGATAAGCAATATTTTATGTACTTACTGTATTACTTTTATACTACATGTGTCATTAATTTGTGTTATTATAGAAGGTTTTGTTTTTTGGCAAGTCTTAATCAGTTAACTTTTATACAGTAAATTGTTCTAATGTGACATTATTTTTAAAATTAAGAAAAGATTTTGTATAAATTGTTAATTGAGTTGCTGCTGCAAATGAACTGTGTAAACATACAGTATAAATGAAAGCCACTGAAAAATTATATTTAAAAAGTTGGTGCAGATTTAAGATGATGGGGACTTGCATTCTCAGTTCATTTTTAGTTTGGTTTTGTGTGTTTTTCTAGTTTTTTGAGTACTAATTCGAATGTGTTGCTTCTTAGTCTCTGAGACAACACCTGCTATCACCTACTTCACTCAACTTGGCAATTACATTAAGAACATTTGGAAAAGAGAAGCACACAGAGAGAACGTCATCTCGGTATGGACTGGGTGTTTCTTTTAAAAGTCTGATTGAATCAGACAGAATTCATACCAAGCACTCAGCTGTTGCCAATGCCTGCTGTTGTTGTTTAGGGTGATGGGATCACTTCAAATACTATAATGAACTGTTGAAAATTTCTCCCAGATCCTCTTCAATAATGTGATGGCCTTCACTGCCAAGGACAGTTGGCTGTAATTAACTTCTTGGTTTGACAAGTCTAATAACTGAGCTACTGCATATTACCTTGTGCTCAGCTCCTTGACCTTAACTACCAGTAACATCACAGATAGTACTAACATCCATTTTATATATTACTGTTTCATTTATTACTCTCAGTGTTTTTTACATGTATGTGATAGAAGGTGTTATATTTACGATACCTTCATTGCTTAGCAGACGTTTTTATCCATAGTGAATTACAAAAGCGGTCAACATAACTGAGTAAACATCATTCTGGGGACTTTTTGGGTACAAGTGTTATAGGACAAAGGAATGATACTGATTACCACAAGTGAAGGGCTCAGAACAGAACATAAGCTAATTAAAATTCCAAGATTTACAAAACCTAATAGCTAATATCGCTTAGATAGAAATTCACCAAACACAAAAGTCTTCAAACGCTAATTAAACACATTGAGATAGTCAGAGTTTCGAAAGGAGGTTGGGAGCTTGTTCCACCAGCCAGAAGCTGCACGTGAAAAGATTCTGGAATAGGATTTGATGCCACACAGAGGTGACATCACCAGATATCACTGAACAGCAGACCTGAGTGGTCAAGAAAGAGCATAGGATCTCACAAATGTGTCCACATATAAATGTGCAGACCCACTGACTAATCTGTAGGCAGGCATCAGAGATTTGAAGACGTGCTGCTACAGGAAGTCATTCTCGTGATCTGAAGAGAGAGAGTTGCAGTAGTCCAGGTGTGACAAGGCAAGAGCTGGACCAGGAGTTGTGCTGTATATTCAGACAGATATGGTCTGATCATTTAGATATTGTGCAGAGCAAATCTGCAAGACCGAGACACCGTAGCAACATGGTTATTGAAAGACAGCTGGTCATCATGGTGTTCCTTCATCCTGGTTGCAATATAATTGAGGCATGCAGAGTTTCTAGCTCATATAGTGTTTATATGTTTAAAGGTATTATATATTTTATAGGTATTAATAGGCATTATATGTTTTCCTTTTTATTGTGGTCAAGTACAAAAAAATGAATTATGCTGCTTAAGTGGAATAAGACAACAAACCACTAGCATCTCCTTTTTCTTGTAAGTAGGATCTCCATGGTCATTGCATCCATTCCAAAGGATGTATATGTTCATGGACAGCCTAGCTTTAATACTGTTACTTAACACAAGCAGTGTCTGATGAAAGAAAGACTAGGAGATGATTTCCATAAGCAAAGATGTGATCATGGAAAGCAAAAGGTCAAGAATGTGACATTGAAAAATTTCGGAGAACCAAGAAACAAGATGTTACTCAGAAGTCGAAGGTAAAACAAAAGTCAAAAACCAGTAAGCAGTTCTAATGCTTGGGTCAACTTGGAAAGAAGCAAACTACACTACTGAAATTTTAATACATAGAGTATCCACCTATGTGTAGCATGTGGTGCATTTGTTACATAGTATTTATGGTGTCACTTCCATGACATCACCAGCATGAAGATTGAGCTCACATGATGCTTCCAGACTGTGTCGTGTAAAAAAAGAAAATCAAGGCAAAAATAAAAAAAAACTTCAGTCAAAGTGAAAAATAAATCTCATAAAACAGAATCATTTTGTAACAAAACCATAAATGCACAAAACTTACATACATGGCTCATCTGGCTCAGTGTTTAGGATTTTGTTGTAATAAACTTCACTCTTTTGCTTTCAGAGGTATATATGGGACAGATATGTATGAACAAGGTCATGGTGATAAAGACTGTTTCTTTTGGCTCTGTTTATATAGTTTATGACTTTACTGGCAAGAAAGAAACTGAAAGTCATGCAGTAAGTTAAAAAGAATGAGCTGGAAAGAGTCTGCCTCATCTCTATAAACCACTTTGCTTCTCGATATGGGGTGAACTTTCTCCCACTCTGTACTTGCCCTGTGGGACAGCATATTGCATGAATGATAAGATGCTCACTATGTCTCAGAGAGATGAAGTAAAGTTAGATCTTGCACCTTCAAGCACATCTCCACCCTGAAATTATGTGATTTTATGATATGTGTATTCGTTGTCTTTGATGTTAGCATATACTAATATCGATCTACTGCCACACTGGATGCAAATCATTCAAAACAAAGCACACACTTCAAGCTTACCAGACTTACTTTGCGATAATTTGTTATCCTTCTGTTCACACGTTCAAGTCGTTCACTGCACATTAAGACAAACTTGGTCTGAAGTTCTGCAGGGATGATATCATTTATTGAGCTCAGCCTACTACAGCTTTGCATGAACTGCTCATCCGTTTTAGCCAGTGTTTCAAGTATCTGTAATCAGAAAAGCAAACGTTTACATTAATTAAACTCCACACAAAACTCTATAGGCCATATTATTAAAACAGTACTAAGGTCTGGTGCTGTAATGAATAAGCAGAAAATATAATTATCTTGAGCTAGATAGATTGCTAAATTATGTCGTTAAAACTGCAAAAACATAAGGACATATTAATTCGGTCTTGCGTAAAACAATACTTTTGAGACCAACACCAGTCTATATGTAAAAGTCATGATTTTTACTAAAAGATATATTTTATCATATGCATGGTTTAAAGATAGACATTTGGGCTTGTTTCTCAACAATGAATACTTTTGTGTTTTTATGGAAAGTGGCACAAAAAAGGCATCATATAACATGGGCCCTGCACTAATTTGCTTCTATAAATGAAAGGTGAATGAGGGCAAAAAAATTATAATCTGATCTAAATCATCTTTACAAAAGTTCCAGAAAGAAAGCAGTATTAGTATTAACACTGCAAGAGTTAAAGGAATACAACAATCAAAAATGTTATTGTTTTTATATGTTACTTATGCCACATAGTTCGTATTTATGTCCAAGAAATATTTTAAATTTCATACTTTTGTGTACAATGGCCATTATAAAGTTTATCATAGAAAGTGATAGTAGATCATAATATTTTTTCTCAAATTAAAAAGAAAATGAAAGTGGCTATTAAAAAGCCAGATTTTATCTGCCATTATTTGAGTATCAAAAGTCTAAACTAAAAAAGTGGTAGAAGCATTTCCTAAAGTATGCCAAAAATGAAAAAAAAAGTGAAAATGTAAAAACTAGTAATACTAACACTTTCTCCACATATTTCATGAAGCTGGACAACACTAGACAAGAGGGCACTGACACAAGAAGGCAGCTAGAGTAAAGAATAATAGGAATCTACAGCTTAAACATAGATCTTTGACAGATAATGCACTGTAGAGTGGAAAAGAAGGGGTAAGGTTTAAGGAAAGCCACGCTGAGCATGGCTACTTCATTGATTACAATCATTATACAACATAACACATTCTCAAGTATTTTGCCTAGTAGGTGCCGTGTGGGGTTCTTCCATGTTCTGTTTGTGTAAGTTTGGGGTTTTCTCCTCAAGTACTCTGGTTTCCTCACACATCCCATAAACATGCATATTAATTTAGATGCTGATTCTAAATCGGCCCATTGCAAGTCTGGGCAGGTGTGTGGGTGCATGCGAGAGAGGGCTCTATGAAAGCCTATGAAAGACTGGGGTTGATTTCTGCTTTGGATCCAGTACTGCTGGGGTATATTCCAGTTCTCCCTAGACATGGGTCTAGATTAAGCAAGTGTGAGTGCATGTTACATTATATTATCCTTGAAGACTGCAAGGTTCTCCATGGGTTCTGTTTTCCTTCTACACTGCTACAGTTTAGTCAGATGTTTTTGTGATAGTGTGCCCTGTAATGGACTTGACGGTTCGTTCCTGTCCTGTACCTAGAGACACTTGGAAAGGCTCCAACTAATTGTAACTCTAGACTGAGAAAAATGAGAGGGGAATGCATAGATTTTACTGTATTTATATTAGATGATGACTTAATCATTATTTAGCTCATAGTCATTACATTATTGAATTACCCATGTGCCTTAGTAGGAAAAAGAAGGAGAGACAATGTATGGAATATTAAATTATGAATATAACAAGGAATTTCCTTTCTTGTTTTAAGTTGGGCCAAAATAAACAATGTTTTCTACTTGAATGCAAATTTAATTATACTGGTTTCAGTTCATTTGTTTGGTTATGAAAGTGGAAAAAATGCATATAAGATGACAAGGTTACTAAAGTCTAAAGCTCTGAAATTGTATACTGGTAGAATTTCTGTGAGAAGCACAGCCACACCAGTGACTAGTAAAATTATGCATTCAATCAGTCATTATATGTACAGAACATCATGTCCTTCATCAGAAAAACTTTTGGGGGTGATAGGTTCACTTTTTGAGGTGCTTTTGAACAAAATGATCATATATACAATACTTTGTGTGTTATTAGTTAAAAAGATTGTGTTGATCCATTATTATAATTTAGATAAAGACCAGACCATATTTTAAGACAAATGTATGTATAAATGTGGTTATTTCCAAGAAGTTCACATACTTTCTCTTACTCTGAAAATTGATTGAGGAACTTTACTTTGTTGTATGTGTGTAAAACATGGCTCACAATGGTTCTGCTTGTTTTGTAAATACCATAGGACTTCTTTCTATAAAAACAAGATATCGAAGCAGTGGACAGTATATCAGAGAATGGGTAGCATTTGTGCCTAACAATTCTTAAGTCTAAACTTAATTTTGACCATGCTTTGTTTCTGGGGGCAATTTACATATTCTTGTGTAGGAGTTCTTCAGTGAAGTTCCATTTTCATCCATAAACAAAGTACTTGGTTAGTTTAGCTCTCAATGACAGCTGCTAACTTTTTGTATTAAAAGGTGGAGAAGGCATTTCACTGTGCTATCCTCATTATTATCACTGTTTTACTTATAATTTTATATAGAAATTCTAATAAAAGGTTGTAAGATCTTCCTCAACATCTCTGGAACAACATCTCCACAAGGCACAGGTGTTGTTCCTATACTCTATACTATCAGCTTCAGAGGATCTGACAGCAATTGTTTTGCTATCAAGTTTGAAGATTATACCTCTTTGACTGGCACTTCTAACAATGTGGCACATTTTGAGGAAGAGGCCAAGGGGATGCAGCGGTGGTGCAGAAATTTCAAGTAAATGTGATGACAACAAAAGAGCTGCTAGCTGACTTTAGGAAGAATTCTGAACCAGTAAAACTATTGGTCCTCATAGGAGAACAAGTCAGGAGAGTTAGCAGCTTTAAGTACATGCGAACTATAGAGAATAATAGCTTGAACTTTAATGCAAACATGCAAAAAATCTTTTAAAATGTCAACAGCACAGCTGTTTATTAAGAAGACTGAGGAAAATGAATATTTCATCCAGCATCTTGCAAATTATTATACATTTCATACTGAGGGCATACTGACTTTTTCATTCCTGGCCTGTTTGGGGACTGTCTGTGACCAACAAAAATACATTTAGATAAATAATCCAACTGGGACCTGCTCTCTCTGAACAAGAACTGTATAACAAAAAAGCATAAAGCGGGTATGATTATAAAGGAACAGACGCACTGCTTGAATAGTTGTTTCCAAGTTTTGTCTTCTGTTTGGTGATACTTAGTGCCAAAATTTTAAACAAACGGAATTAGAAATAGTTTTATACTGACTGTAATAAAACTTTTAAATAGGCCCAATTCAATTTTGTGAAATAAGTAACTCTTATAGAAGTGTACATAAACATGTTATTAATGTTTACTTTATGTATGTATGCATTTAGGAATGTGTATATTGCTCACTGGATCAAAGCAAATTTCTGCTTGTGGACAATAAAGGTAAATTAACTAAACCAGACATGAATGCTGAAAAGAACAAATGGCTCTTGATCACTAATAACTGTATGTCCAGTTTTATCCAATATTTATTGTTTATCCTTCTGTTTAAACATCAACCTCACATTACATGGTTAAATTTGTAATCTATTATCCACCAACATCACTTTTCCCAAAGCATTCCTCATTCAGCATGGGGTCACAGGGAGACGAAGTCTATGCTGAGACCAATGCAGGAACTGACCTTTGGTGGGACACTCATTTGTTTAGCTCATTTTCAATGAGAACTTTGCCTCCAAACACTGCTTACAGGCATTTTTTTTATTTTACATTTGTTTTCTCCAGTCAGGATGCAGAAATAAAACTTGTTTTTGCCTCACCACATATACAATATAAAAAATTAAAGCTTCACTAATTTCCTAAGGGAAATATAAATTACCTAAAATATTTGTAGCTGTATTTTTCAATTTCTTTTAATTTGCTTGCTACAAATCAAAGCTCGGCTAAAGAAAAGGATACAAATTCAGCCCAATAGCCATCTTGTATTCATGACTTCTTTTAGCAACACTGTACCTTTGCAGTTAGGCTAAAAAAGCCCTTGGGTTCAGCCATTTTTTCGAGTACATGGCACTTGATCCCAGCGGTGCTGTCGTATTCATACACAACTCCGTATTCCAGATGAACATTGTCAACTGTCAGGCTCACATGGTCCTTTTTTCCATCTATTATTGCAATAGTGCTGAATTTGTCGATCACTTCTAGGAAGAAAGAAGGAAACACTGAAGAAGCATGTTTGGATTTTTACATTGGATGTCAATACAAATCTCTATTCATTTCTAACATGGGACATAGTTTAAAAGAATTGGAAAATGCATAGGTAAGCACTATTCCTTTATATGTTAAAATAAGTAGTATTTCTGAAATAAACAGGAATACTGTGTAAAATCACCAGTGTGCTGCAGAGGTCATTGTACTGATGTATGTGTTACCCCTCTATCTGTATTTATTTTGAAAGCCCTTGTTTTTGTTTTACTGCTTCTAGTAACTTTTGTTGTAAAATTTTAAGTAGAACTCTTTAAAGAGAATAAAGACAATTTTTTTGTTACTGAAATGTTTTGACCATTTTTATTTTAACCATTTTAGAATCGGAATCAAGAGTCAACAAGAAACTAAAATGATAAGCAGAACTTGAATCAGATTCCAATAAATTCTAAATGATACCCAACTTAAGTGATGAGCTTGGTCTTATTCAGCATAGGGTATACCTCTGCGTTGGTGTTGACTGCCTGATCTGGGAATGTTGATCTGTGTTGTTTGAAAACTTTCCTTGCTGTAGGGTTGACCTTATGAGGAGGTTTCTTTATCAGTCCCAGTTGTTTACAAAAGCAAGAATGGAAAACAAAATAGTTTGTTACCTACATTGCAGCCTGCTAGCAAGTTTTTGCTGGAATACCAGCTCAGAGAGAAGTATCGTAATTACATATTTCCCTACTTTGTTGTTGTCTCCTGTTTAGCTGTAATATCTGATGTAGGAGCTCCAAGTTTTTTAATGGAAACTTTCACAGCCAGAGATTTCCTACTGTTGTTGCAGCAAAATAATAGCATTTGGAAGAACATCTGTCCCACACAATTCAATTATGAAGGGGTGTACGTTGCATATACCATACATATTACATACCTCAGGGGCTAGACATAAAAAGCCCTATACTTTTCTAAGGAATTGCACTTTTTTATGTTTATAGGTCTCAATGTTGTCTATAAGAAAAGGGGGGGTGAATTCAATGTTGCCCTTTGACAGGCGGGATTAAGTGAGGATCATATTATGACTTGGCACCAGTGAACGAAAGACTATAGTAGTGATAGGTCACTAAAATAACGTGGCCCCTATAACGGAGGAAAACAGTACCGCATATTGATTTGCAACAGTTTGGTGTATTTTATTATTTTCTATTTTTATTTTAGGAGGGGTGTTGCCCTAGTGACCTCTATACATGAGGCCTCACTGCTGTGTTAACTGATGCTTAAAAACTAGGTCTTGTGTGAGTTAGTGCTGTGGTGTATGTATTGCAATGAACTGTCACGCAGTCCAGGCTTGGTTATGGCATTGTATACTGTGATGCCAGGATAGGCCCTACTTCCCGCAAGTGGATATGGACATGGGAAAATTGAATTAATGGATTTTAACATGCTGTGCATATATTGGTCAAAAAGCTTATCACTCATAATGATATTAAATATTATTAAGTCATACAAGGGAATAAACAGACCCCAACAAAGCAAAGGAAACTGGTACCTTCTACTTTACATTCAAAAACATCACCACAGTCATCCCCAGCGGGTTTCAGATTTGCTTTCTGCAGATCTTCTTGAGCACTTTCAATGCTGTTGTAAACCCATTTTATAGAATCTTGCTAAAAAAAACACATATAAGTAAGTTGGAATAGAGTTTCTCAGTTTGAAGATGTAGTTTACAAGAAATTGCATAAAAGAAAATGTATCAGAGATCAGTTTAACAGTTTGAATATCCTCAGTAAACAACTCCTATTTTAGTATTTACTTGATGGAAATAGGTGACTGATTTATTAATTACAAAGTAGTTGATTGGATTTGGTTCTGTTTAACAGGACAAGCACTGACTCCCAACAATGCAGAACTATGTATGTAACATAAAAAAATTGAAGGATGTGAATGTTCATGTTCATAAAAAAAAGAAAAGAAAACAGATTCTAGCTCACAGAGGCAGAGAGACAATAAAACAGTATCTCAAATCTGATTCCATATTTTACATTCAATGAAAGTCACAGGAAATCAGAAGCATATAGTTCATGTTTGTCTCAAGACAGGAAAAATAGTAAACAGGTCTAAGGAAAGCAGAAAAATAATTCACAGAATCAGTTTGGACATTCAAGAAAGAGCTATAGCATCATTTCTTTAAGTAAGTAGACATCAGGATGTTACCAGCTTATAATGAAACTAGAGACAGAAGCAAATGAGCTTTGGTTGAAGGCACATTTACTGATTGCAGGAATGTTTCAAGAAAGGGCATAGACATCCCCTGAAGAGCTTTTTGGGTGCATAGTGACAGGTAAAATGTTGGGTGACTGAATAGTTGAGTGGATTTAAGAAGTTTCAGGGAACTCGGTTCTTGTGTGGACCCTAAGTGAATGCCACAGACATTAAAGCACATGCAGTGTTTAAATGGTGTTTAAAATCCTAAAAGATGGGTTGTCCTCATGTTCTCCTCTTTCATCATTGACATCAAACACTGTAGAAGTATATTTGGCTCATTCTGTGTATTTCGATAATAAATGTATGGTATACTATAACCATCAGAAGTTATTTTATAAATTCACCTTAATGAAGAAAGAGTATATGCAAGTCAACAATTGCACATAAATATAAAAGTATTCATTTCCAAAGAAAAAGTTGGCACGATGCTTTTCCGTCCAGTAATTCTCAATAACACAGTATCTTCTTATATAATACGCGACTGTGGCTGTCTGTTTGTCTGTCCAGGATTTTAAATCACTTGTAGCTCGCAAACTGTTTGACCAATTGACCTGAAATTTGGTACACATATACTACGTGACGTCTACTATCCGCTTTCGTGGTGACGATTGACCTCCAAGGTTATTCCTCTTTTTATTTTTATTTTATTGTATTGTAAAATCAACTCTCGGCAGTGGCCAGCAGGGTGGCTGTGCGGTGCATGCATACAGGCACCATTCTCATTCCCTACCACTTTCTCCGTCACCTCCCCTAAATCATTCTTAAAGCAGATTGCAACACAAACACTGACTTAATCAGTTTTAATGCGAAAAGATGCCGACGAAAGAAGAGAAGAAGGAGGTCTCGAGGGTGGAGAAAAGAAGAGCTGCTCAGGAAACAGCAAGCACATCAACCTCTGAGCAAACAAATGTACAGAGAAAGGATGAAAACTAGGAATGCTCAAGTCAAGTGTATTCACTGCACGTTATTGTGCAGTGTGCCGTTACTGGTGAAATCATAATTTGTGCAACCATCTGTTTAACCATCTTTACATGCAGAGAAAATGCCAAATACTAACATGTCACCAAATAAAGTTGGTAATATCTGACATTTGTCTCCTTTGGCACTGTCTTCCTTTCATTTCGAATGTTTAATAATTAAAACTAATTCTAACAACGTTGATTTGCACAAATTATTACATTTTAAATAAACATTTAAAATGGCCTTGTAATGATTCTGCTGTAAGTCTCAAAAAATGATCCAGTGAATAATCAATGCACTTATGTTTGCTTCAAAACTAATGAAAGTTACTCCTAGTGTAGAGATAGAAATGTAACCGCCAGACAGGAGGAAAGATGGAAACTATCATGTGGCAGGCTGCTGCTAAAAACATCTTAATGTCACTTTAAAAATTATAGCTCATAAAACACATAAACAGGAAAACAATACTTCTTAATTTCAAAATATGTACAGAAACTATTCTCTATGGCGGCACGGTGGCGCAGTGGTAGCGCTGCTGCCTTGCAGTCAGGAGACCCGGGTTCTCTTCTCGGGTCCTCCCTGAGTGGATTTTGCATGTTCTCCCCGTGTCTGCGTGGGTTTCCTCCAGGCGCTCCGGTTTCCTCCCACAGTCCAAAGACATGCAGGTTAGGTGGATTGGCGATTCTAAATTGGCCCTAGTGTGTGCTTGGTGTGTGGGTGTGTTTGTGTGTGTGTCCTGCGGTGGGTTGGCACCCTGCCCAGGATTGGTTCCTGCCTTGTGCCCAGTGTTGGCTGGGTTTGGCTCCAGCAGACCCCTTTGACCCTGTGTTCAGATTCAGCGGGTTGGAAAATGGATGGATGGACTATTCTCTACACCTAGGAATTTGGCTGAGAAAAGCTTCTAGCCATTGCTGACCCTTTGCTTTCCTGATAGATCTCTTGCCTGTTTTAACAACTTTTTTCTTGTCATTCCATTCAACTTGGTTGCATCAAAGTGCTACTTTAACACTAGGTTACGAGTAGCCAGGCTGTCCCATCAGTGAAGGTACATTGAAGGAAAGTGACAAGGAGAAATGGTCAAACAGATAGAGGTCAAAACCAGGAGATCATGTTAACCAAATTAGTAAAATACAAAATACAAGATGGGAATCAGAAACCAAGGAAAATGAACACAAAGTCAAATACCAGGGGGATCATGTATAAACGGTGCGTACGCACAGAAATGTTGTGTACGAACGTTTCCACACTCAAATTATAATGTATAAAACCTAAACTTGGCGTAAAGCCATGCACTTTTCCACAGTACCTCATACCCTGGCGTACGCAAGTTCTCCGCTCGGTTTTGCAGACTGCCGGCATCCAGCGTCAAAGCAGTGCTACTGTTCCTGTGTGGTTACCCTTTCTTTCTTAGATCCACATTCCTGACGTGGCTTTATAAATACACTGAAATTAACTGCATATTGTTTATTAGTGTATCTGTGTATTAGTGTATGCATCTGATTGTAATTAACCTGTAACAATATAATGGTCCAGGGAATAGCCATAGTATTCCAAATACCATAACTGCTTTAGCATTGTTACTCTCACTGCACTTTCTTTTTCTTCTTTCAGCTGCTCCCATTAAAGGTTGCCACAGCGGATCATCTTTTTCCATATTACTCTCACTGCACCATTTGGAGTATTTATATCACTGTATCTGAGTGGGGAATCACAGCTGTACAGCAGCTGATCAGAAAGAGAATTATCGGTATACAGCATCAAGCACACGCTGCCTCAGCCACGGCAAAACGTTTCAGAGCCTTTCCTGTACGGACCACGCGGTTCAGAAACAGTTTCATCCCAAGATCTTTAAACGCACTCAATCAGTCCGTCAAGTGCCCCTTGTAGAACTGTTTGTAGTTATAAGTACAATTACCTCACTGTAAACTTGCACTACAGTTATAATATTGCACAGCCTGCGCCACTTTATAAAGCGCGTATTTACATATGATGACGATATAATTTTTTAAGATGAAATGCAGCAAAATATGTTGATTATATTATACAGATAAAACTTTAACTTCATTTAAATAATCTGTATTGTTAATAATTAACACTAGAATTACCAGAGTCTACGAAAAAACTCGTAGATCTGCCCACCTTAAAACCATTCGCACCTCTCCACCAGCGTCCTTTGTCCTCTAAATGTGCCGATAAAAACAAGCGGCAAGCAGCTGGCTATTCCATCCCCCCACCAACTTAGAACGTGCACGAGCATCTCCCAGCTCATGCCTTTATTGATTATCTGGGAGTGAAGTAGAGTTTCAGAGTGGAAATAATAGATCGTTATTTCATGTGTGTTCCGTTTCTACAGTAATCGGTGTAAACACATTGTTAAAACAGAAACTTTTTCATATTTTAGTAATAAATGTTACAAAATGTAGGCATAAATTATAGAATGTGTGAAGCAGCATGAAGTCCAAACATCAAATAAACACTTTCACAAAAGGTTCAAGAACAATACAACAGCTTCCGTGGTGTAGCGGTAAGATTTGCTGTCTCAGAGCGTCGCAGGCTTACTGTCCCTCAAAGACCTGAGTTCAATTCCCCGTTGAGGAGAAAGTGTTCTTTTTTTTCTTTTCTTTTTAACCTCAAACGGACATAAAATTTATAAATTGGTATGTACTGTCAGTTAATGAGATCGTTATATTTTCATGTGGGATGCTCCTTTTAAAATATTTTTTAACAATTGAGACTGCAATTAACATGAACAACTGTCCTTAGAACTGTTATTTTTAAGATCCATAACACACAGACAGACAGAGCACTGCGTAGTAGAGAGACAGACAGGCACATGTACTGAAAGAAAAAAAAAAAGATCAACATGTGCGTTGATCCTGCTGCACTGAATAAGCTCACGTGCTCTATCATCCCCCCCCCCCCCCCAATCTGACTTTAAGTAACAGCGCAAGTACAGATGCAAACCAAGTGTATGTGTATACTGTATAATATTAACAAAAAGAGCAGCTTACTACTGAAAACAGCAAATATAGGAGGGAGTGGGGATCGAACTGGGGACTCTTGATCACATTTGGTTTGCGTCTGTACTTGCGCAGTTACTTAGAGTCAGATGGGGGTGGGGGGGAAGGGGAAGGGATGTTAGAGCATGTGAGCTTATTCAGTGCTGCAGGATCAACGTACATGTTGATCTTTTTTTTCTTTCAGTAATAGCGCCAATATAAATCCACACCCAATCTGACGCTGTTCGTTTTCAAATAATATTGCATTAGTGTGATGATCACATATATTGTCTCTTTCTTTCAGGTGTGTAATAGGAACCACAGCATAGAGAGAACCGTGTACATTGTAACAGGTACACACGTAAATGTAGGAAAGACGATCCTTGCGTGTATGTGAACAGTTAACATTTGAATCTGATGATTGCATATAGCGCTGAACTTACTGCTCTGTACAATTCTATCCTCTGCATGTCCTGGAGTACAAAAGAAACAGCATACAGCAACATGTGGGGACTGGCAAGATCGGGGAAAAAAAAACACGCAGTCACTGATTACAAACCGCAAGATGTTATGTGAATGAATATGAATAATATGAATAATGTTGCATCCGTGCCACAAAGTTTTCTGAAATGTACTATACAGGTCATAAAACGAATAATTCCAAATATCATATATACCTATGTCTGTGTTTTTTTGTTTTTTTTGACATCATACACCATAAGCTGCGCACTAATTCAGCATGAGCAGGAACACTCAATAAAACTGAATAAAAAAAAATCAAGTGAGGGTGAGTTACGAAGAAGGCAGATTCGCCAGCGTTTGTGTGTCAGCTTTTATCCCTTCAGATGAGAAAATGTCCAGTTCCATTGTCTCAAAACACCACTCACATCTCCAGTTATTCCATTTCAAATGAAAAATAACAGCGTCAGATTCTTGGTTGGGGGGCGGGCGGTAGTATGTATCGTGATCGTTATTTATTATTTGTTATAATATTAACAAAAGGACCAGCTCACTACTGAAAACGGCAAATATAGGAGTGAGTGGGGATCGAACCGGGGACTCTTGATTACAAGTCAGCAAATCTTACCGCTATGCCAATGAAGCTGTTGTCTATTCCTTGAATCTTTAGTGAAAGTGTTTACTTGATCTTTGGATTTCAGGCTTCATACATTATATAGTTTATGCCTACATTTTGTCATTTACTACTAAAATATGAAAAACATTTCTGTTTTAAAAATGTGTTTACACAGATTACTGTAGAAACTTAACACACATGAAATGTGTGTGTTCCAAATAGCGATCTATTATTTCCACTCTAAAACTCCAGCACTTCAGTCACTCCCAGATAATCAAACAAGGCATGAGCTGGGAAAACTTAGTGAACGTTCTGCGGCGGTGGGGGATGGAATAGCCGGCTGCTTGCTGCTCCTGTTAATCGGCACATTTAGAAGACAAAAGAGAGGTGAGAACATTTTTAAGGTGGGCCGGATCTACGAGTTTTTTCGTAGACTCTTAATTCTAGTGTTAAACATGTGAGGACACGGTGCCGCAGCGCTAGCTAGTTCACGGATTGTTCCTACCTCGTGCTGTATTCTTGCTGGGCTGACACGACACTGGAAGGACAGATGGATAAAATAATTAAACACGTACTACAAAGATATTTCAATGTACCTTAAAAGTTTTGAAGAATTGTCGTTCTAAGCTTACAGATGGCTTAACGTCTATTACAGAGCTGATTGTTTGGCGATTGGGTATTTGGAGAAAGAAATGTAAGGACAGGAATTGGAGGTTAGTACATTTGAAAGAGACAGTACTGCTGCAATAAATTATTTAATCAAAGGTCATGCATGGCACAGCAAGCATCTTGCATGAGACATGAATAATCACTGCGCCACCGTGTTCCCATGTTTAATAACATGCTTCCATTCCTATCATCATGAAAAAGATATCACGTATACATCTCAGTATTTTAATTATTCAGAGAGCTGAAATATTACGAATGTAATGGATTCTGTGTCCTGTCAGAGGAAGAGAAAGCCCGGAAGCACGTAGTGATTCACACACATAGAGCACATAGAGGTTCAAATACAAAACAAAGCATTTAACATGCTACTTTAGTTACGATGGGATTTGAGAAACTACTAAATTAAACGATTTTAAGATGAGGTTTATGATGTTCTACTTTAATGACAAAATAAACTACATGATTAATGTGAAAATTCCGAGATTAAAGTTGACAATTCGAGCTTTTTTCCCCACTGTGTGCCTATTTTTTTTTCTCTGTACCTTAATGAGCTCTCATAAGACACTCAGACGGTGGGCTACGACTCGCCTTTTCACGGCGACTTTGATATATGACAACTTCTTTTTTATTTCGGACACTGTGTGACTTTGTGAACTTGAGCTTTCGAGTTTCTTCAACACTATACGTCACTCGATCAACTTCCTTTTTTTGATTATATCACTGTTTAAACCAACGAATAGTAAGTTTTTCCTTGCCTCCACTTGGTATTCGCTGAAATTCTTCTATTTTCCCCCGTGCTTCTCCCATTGTCTTTTCACAGAACGCTGAGCTTAAGGGCTATTTATATTGATTTGCATATTCAAAGAGGCGTAATTCTGGGAGGAGTTGGGGTGAGGCAGCAGGCGCATGCACGTGCGTTACTTTTCACGCTGATCGAGATTTATGTAGCGGAAGAACATGAAAGTTGGCGAATGCATACATTTATGCATCTGGATTTTTCTGTGCGTACGCACATTCCCGCTTTTGTGCTTACACCATGTTATAGTGTGAGTTCTATGCACGGCGTTATACATGAGGCCCCAGGAGATCAAACATAAATAAATCACAAGGACAAGGCCTAGAAAGATTTTCAGGATTCTAGAGTTGGATGCAATGTCATTTTTGGATGACCTTTAAACCCATTACCAATTAAGATGTCAGCAGAACCTTGTCTCCAGCAGAATGTTGGGATTGCTCCTATGAATATGGGGAGAACTAAACACAAAATAGCCATGCCCCTTGGTTTCCAAGATGACATTGAGGGAAACAGAAGCAAATGATCAGCTTAAAAATGAGGTGTTAAACTAGAAACTGATAGAATTTTCAGAAGTGTGAGGAAAAAAAAGATAAAAATCACCAGATTTGCTGGTCTACTTTGCCCCTAATGTTTCTCAATAAACCACAATGCTAAAAACACTTAGACAATACAGACAAAATGACATGTGGGAAACCGAAACAATTAAGCAGTGCCTTTCATATTCTCCAAAATGCTAGCAATAGCATTCAGGGGAAAATTCAGGATCACCATGATGCTGTTACTATGGTAGTGGATTTTTGATAAAGACATGACACAACTGATCATGAAAACACTCAGCAGGTTTACTTGTTTGCTTTTGTACAATCTGGCATGCCTTATACTTTTGAAAAGCCACTTAAAACTTTTATTGTTGGCCCATTCTCACTTTGAATAGCACATGCAGACAGTCCAGTGGTGCCTGCCTAACTGCTTTAATTGCCTTCACAAATCAGTAGTCAATAATATGGGAAGCCAATCAGTGTATAATTTGACTTTCATATTTTAATTTCACTTATATATGACTGAAGGAAACACAGAATGTGTTATATATCTGTGTACATCTTGTCCTCAAACCTGCATTTAATTTTTTGAGAAAAGTCCACGTTGAATCCCCTTTTGAATAAAGGAAGAGCACAATAATGACAGAGCAGAAGAGCAGAGAATCAAAAATGCCTTTGCAGAAAATGAGGCCACTTAAGCCTTTACAATGTCCCTGCAGTGTATGCTGTCACAGTGTAAGTGGAGAATACATGCTATGTGTGTGTCATCTATTCATATTAAAAATATCTCTTTGCATTGGCCTTTGATGACTTTTAAAAACGTCTGAAAGCATGTCAAAGTCTTCAAGCTTAATAATGACACTGTAAGCCAATGGTTCATTTTAAAATATCACACTCACTAGCATATGCTTTCAATAATGTTTGCTGTCAAAGCTACACTGTAATCATAAAACCAAGAAGTATATTTAGTGACCAGAATTACATAATTTACTTCCTCAGTAAGAGAACAGCTCACCCACATTAACAAATGTCAAAGTTTTCTTGAAGCCATTTCATTGGTGAAAATGTATTTAAACAAATGAACTATGCACCTGATAGTCAAAAAAAATTACAAAATAAAAATAAAAACTAAATGACCTCACCTGCGTTGGTCGTCTGTATTTCCTGCAGGCTGTGACATGTGCAATGACACTGGCATGGCTCTCTTTGCTGACATTAATTCCATTCACTTTGATGATACACTGACCAGGATGTAGACCTGCCATGGCAGCCACAGTTCCTAAAGGTATAATAAAATCACCAAATGTTTACTGTTGTCAAATAATAATCAAATCTTAAATGAATAAGTGAAGGAAGAGTAATATTTACAGAACATGAATATCATGGTCAATATGAATCTTATTAAGCAAACTGAAAGTTACAGTACAACTGTTCACATGTAGCGGATTCCATCCGGCGCACAGGCAAGTTTACGGCAGAGTGGTGGCTCTGAAGCTAAGGATCTGTTCTAGTATCCAGAAGATTGCTGGTTCAAATCCCTGGTACTGCCAAAAGAGACCCTACTCCGTTGGACCCTTGAGCAAGGCCCTTAACCTGAAATTGCTCTGGTAGGTGCTGTACAATGGCTGACCGTACACTCTGACTCCAAGGAATATGTGAAAACTAACAAATTCAACAAATGCAAGAAATAGTATAAGGTGAAAAAAAAAGTTTAATGGCTCACTCAGGATTGCTTCAAAGGTCAGATTAAACTTGCAGCATTACAGATTTTAGTCCTGTGCTTCAGCCACTAGGACCACCCACTGAGTCTCACAAATTAACACTACACATTTCTGTTTAACACACATGAACATTACACTTTTTAGTTTATCAGTTTAGCATATGAAAAATAAAGCAAATGATAAATTCCATTAAAGGGTCAACATTAGTAATTAAGGACAGTCCAACAGTATAACAAAGAAAAATCTTGGCTGTACAGTTTGTACTTGAAGAGTTAGTGGTAACACATTATAATGTTTATCCTCCACTGGCTGATGAACGCTCTGAAGCAAATGTTTTAAGACGTCTCTTTATTCTAGCCTAGATCTGTGAAGCACATAAGACCACCTAAGTTCGCCTGCCTGTCCCATGTATCTGTAGACTTTTGCATTTTATCAGGAGATTTTAAAGAAAAAGTCTTAAATTATAAGAATCTTAAGAAGAACTACATCATGGAGCCTTTCAGGATGTGTGATCTATTATTTGGTGCTGGACCTAATTTTACACATTTTCATGTTTAATGTTCGCTGTCACTAGTAAAATATTGCTCTTACATAGCTTTTTGTGTTCTCCAGTATAACTATAATCATATTAACTCTTAATGTCCATCATAAACAATTTAACTACAATGAATTCTTATGCCTCTATAGTAACAGAGTGCTTTATAATTATAGAAAATCATGCAGCATGGAACACAATAACAAAAACAATTGGCTTTGAATATACTGTCTGCCAACACACCGTACTATGAGATAAATGTATGCCAAATAATAATAATAATACATTTCATTTATTAGTGTCTTTCATGATTTTCAAGGACACATTACGTAAGTAAATTAAAACAAAAGCATAGACAGTTTAACATATATATATATAATCAATGGAAAAGTAAAGTTTTAGTCAACTGATATCCATTGACACAACAACAAACCAAATACCTGCCCAAGAAAATTAAAGCTACTTCTTTCCAACTCTTCCCATATTTAATGTAAACATTCATTTTTTCTGCACTAAATAATCTAATTTTAAGCATTTTTTAAAATAATTGATGATCTGTTAATAAACCAGTATTTAGAAAATTCCATCCATTCACTCTTTGATTTCATCTACCTGCTTGATCCTGCACAGAGTTGTAAAAAACAAAAGGCTATTCAGGTAGTATTGGGAACAAAACTAAGCACTAACTATGCACCAACTGATAGCTCATATTACTCTAACAAATTCCAAAGATGGAATTACCATTAACTGGCTGTTGTGAATGAGCTGTGGTGTATACATTGTAGAAAAGGCGCTATACAGGCGCCCATCCCAGCACAGAAGGACACAGAGGCACGTATAAAACAAGGACTTTTTATTTTCTTCTTCACCCGTGGGCGCCCGTCTTCCCCGTGACCCACAGGCAATACACAGTCCCAAAAGCTCTCTTTCCACACAACAACAATCCTTTCTCTTCTCCCACCTTGGCACCACCACTCCTCCCAGGCAACCTCGTCCTCTTCCTCCCGATTCTGGCTCATGAGTGGTGGATGCTGGCCCTTTTTATAGCCCACCCGGAAGTGCTCCAGGTGGGTTCCTGGCTCCATGCAGCACCCCCTGGCGGCTACCCCAGCTCCCCACAGGGTTGTGGAGAACTCCATCTCCCAGGAAACCCTGCAGGAAACTGAGGCACCATCATCAGCCAGGGAGGCTGCCACCAAGCATCCCGGGGGAGGTAGTGAGATGTCCATAGCTGCTCTCCCAGAACGTATACAGAAGGGCCGTCCTGGCCGGGCATGGGACCCGGCCGCCTGTCACAACATATACGAATGCCCTGCAACTGGTGCTACATCCAGCTTAACTTTCTACCTATAACAGCAATGGAAGTTTCAGTCCCTATGACCTTAATAGGGGCTCAGCAAATTATAAATACCTCTGATTAAGAGAAGGCTGTGAGGTAAAAGAGAAATTGTACTTCTGATGTTCAAAATAAAACAGTGAGAAAGTGCCCTGTCCAGACACAGTATAGTATGAGGCAAGTAAGGCTCCATTTTCTGGTGAAGATGTGTAATGCGTATTTTGATTTTAAAACATATTACACATTGAAAAATATTGCAAGGTATTTGAGAACATTTATTGTATTTTTCCATGAGAAAAAACATTACACTTACAGGCCATGTCATAGATTGGAGTGAAGGGAAATGACAAAAGGCAAATTAATTAAATACAATTCAGTGATCAACTAATAGACTACCCCTTTCATTCACCTGTTTATCAGTCCATTCACCATTTCATGATACTAGGAAGCCAAGTCCCGAGTCTGCTATTGTGTACAAAATTGTCATTAATATTTTTCCAAAAGACAGTTACAACAAAATTGTGCATCACATTCAATGTATTTATTTTGACAGTGGTGGGGCTGTTTCTGCCAGTTGAACTACTGAGTGGTGTTGGGTTACGTTAAGACGTTTTTTTTTATCTGTCAGCATTCTGGCTGTTCAAATTCCATTGTTGTTCGCTACATGACCTAAGGGTATCTACTCTAGAGAAGTGCAACAGATCTATCAGACTAAATATTCAGATTTACATGGCAAATGAATCATTTCTTTATTTCACTGACATGTCAAATTCCTGTGTTTAGTTTCAAGAGTTTAGTTTAACTCTCAGCTTCCTAGATCTGCCTTGTGCTTCTACCCATGGTTTCCTTCTTTTGCACTTTGAGCTACATCATTTGTATGAGTTTTTTTTCTTTCGGGTCAAAAAAGTTTTGTACAATTTTTATCTGTTCATTTCATTTGCGGAAGCGGAAGCACGAGCGTAGCAGCGAGCGGAAGCACCGAGCAGAAGCACCGAGCAGCGGCGTCTCCCACAGGCACGTAACCCTTCGCAAACACCCGAGCAAGTTCATCGGAAGTAAAGCCGGCAGCTGACCAGAAGAAATAACCGGCAGTGAGAAACTTGAAGCCAACGGTCTCTGAAGCAGAAAGCACTTAAGTAAACTACAGAAAACGGAGAAGATGACATCAATACTAAACGTAAGTTCTATCTTCTCTCTGCCCGTTGAGGGCACGTTTATATGTTGTGTGTCCCGCAGCATGTACAGTTCAGGTTTTCCGGCCGACATTGTAGACAGCTTCACCTGCCAAAAGTGTTTAGTTAATTTAGAGTTGGTCGGGAAAATACGCTAATTGGAGGACCGCGTTAGGAATCTGATAGCGATTAGGCAAACCGAAAATTGGATCGACTCGGTTTGTTTAGACAATTCGGCTACATCTGATTCGGCTTCAGTCTCTCCTGGCCCCACTGTAGTCAGTGCACGGCCAAAGTCAGCAGCACTAATTCAGTCACAGGGCGAGTGGGTAACAGTAAGACGGGGGTCTAAGAATCCAAAATGTAGTTCCCCGGCACCCAGGTCACCAATTCGGACCCAGAACAGATTCTCAGCACTCCGCAGCGCGCCTGTGGAAACTGAGAATAAGAAAGTGCTCATAATTGGCGATTCCATAGTGCGGAATGTTAGAATTCCAAACTATGTTAAACCAGCAGTTCATGTTAAGTGCCTCGCAGGGGCCAAGATTTCTGGCATAGAGGCCGCATTGGACCGTGTCGCCAACGATGAAGTATCTACCTTATTGCTGCATGTCGGCACTAATGATATTTATTCACAGCAATCTGAGGTATTAAAGAGGAACTTCATCTCTCTTTGCATCAAAGCTAAAAGAAAATGTCGGAATTTAGTTGTATCTGGCCCCTTACCAAGATTATATAGAGGAGATGTGATTTATAGCAGATTGCATTCCCTTCACTGCTGGCTAGAAACCTGGTGTGCAAACAAAAGCATAGCGTTTGTGAACAATTGGGATGATTTTTGGGAAAGGCCTGGATTTTTCAGAAGAGATGGTCTTCATCCTAACTGGAGGGGATCTTATGTATTATCCCAAAATATGGCAGCAAAACTGCCTGGTTGACTGATTAGAGCACCATCCAGGCCGCAGTCATGTGATCTTAAATCACAGGCTGTTGTTTATCCCACCTGTTACTTTCCTGAAGCTGTTACCCATAATCCTTGTCTTGGGGCATCCAGTAAATTTAGTCTTGATACAAACCTTAAATTAATTGATAACCAAAAAATAAGGTGTATAATTAGACCAAGGGATAAAACCAGACCCTCCACCAGGGGCATCTGTAATAGAAATTTACTACAAATTAAAACAAAAAGTATATCACCAATTCAGAAAGAAGCATACAGTTTTAAATGCTGCTTATTGAACATTCGCTCTCTTGGCACTAAAGCTGTTTTGGTAAATGATATTATATTAAGTACAAAATCTGATCTGTGTCTTCTCACCGAAACCTGGCTTAGTAAATGTGACACTGTCCCCCTAGCTGAGGCGTCACCAGATGGATACTCGTTCCTTCATAAGTCTAGAGATTCAGGTCGAGGAGGGGGCCTTGGAATAATTCATTGTAACAAAATGCAAATCACTTCTAAAAATTTAGGCAACTTTACATCCTTTGAAGCATTCATTTTAAATATTAAAACAGATTCCAACACAATTATAGTGCTAGTCTATAGACCACCAGGGCCGTATTCATTGTTCATGTCTGAATTTAGCAACCTTTTATCTGACTTGGCTATAAATTATGATCACGTAGTACTGATGGGAGATTTTAATGTACACATTGATGTGGAAACTGACACTTTTAGCAAATGTTTTACTTATTTGTTAAATTCAGTAGGATTTTGTCAGAATGTCAAAGGTCCAACTCATAATCATAACCACACATTAGATTTAATTATAACTTACAAAGTTGAAATTCAAAATTTAATTATTACTCCATTAAATTAAGTTATTTCTGATCACTACTTAATTACATTTGATTTAGTCCTGCCCTTGCCAACACACTCCCAGATTAAAACAAAGACAGTGCGACATCTAGATTGTAATTCTGCTTCAAAATTTATAGATACTTTGAGTAAGTCGAGTGTAATTGTGGAAAACCATTTAGATCAGCTAACATCAAATGTAAACACGGAAAACAATTTAGATGAGCTAACATCACATTATACTGTGACCTTGAGAGATGCTCTGGACACAGTGGCTCCCCTTAAAACAAAAGTGATCAAAGCACATAGAAACTCTCCCTGGTTTAATGAAAACACTCGAGCTCTTAAATTAGAGTGTCGAAAACTGGAACGCAGATGGAGAACAACAAAGCTACAGGTCTTTCAAATTGCATGGACAGAGAGTGTTAATAAATATAAAAAAGCCTTCTTTAAAGCTCGGTCAGAATATTATTCTACATTAATAGATAGCAATAATAAAAATCCTCGGGCACTGTTTAGAACAGTGGCTAAATTAACAAATGGAAATTCAGATCAACAGTGCAAAATACCAACAGACATTAGCAGTACAGACTTTATTAACTTCTTCAATGAGAAAATTAAAAATATAAGATCCCAGATCTTTGCATCACAGTACAAACCAAATACTAGCTTAGCAGACCCTGTCTCACATTGCACTCAGCACTTTAGTAATTTTAATCCTGTAACTGAGCAGGAAGTCTTAAGTTTAATTTCTAAAATGAAGCCCACTACTTGTTCCCTAGATCCAGTGCCAACAAAACTAGTAAAAAGTGCAATGGATGTTCTTGCAGCGCCTATCCTAAACATTATCAATAGTTCATTATTGCATGGCACAGTACCTGATACACTAAAAGTGTCAGTCATTAAACCATTACTTAAAAAGTCAGACCTTAACCCACATATACTAAATAATTATAGGCCTATTTCAAATTTACCGTTTCTCTCTAAAATACTAGAAAAAGTAGTCGCCAGTCAGCTTCAGACACACCTTATGCATTACAATTTATTTGAGAAATTCCAGTCTGGTTTTCGCACTGGTCATAGTACAGAAACGGCACTAACACGGGTTGTAAATGACATTCTGATATCCTCTGATGAAGGAAACTCCACTGTAATTATGTTGTTGGACTTAAGTGCAGCGTTTGACACCATCGACCATTCTATTTTACTGCACAGGCTAGAAAATGATGTTGGGCTTACAGGCACCGTGCTCGCTTGGTTTAGTTCTTACTTATCAAATCGATTCCAATATGTACAGAAATGTGCTGACAGTACTCCATCATTATACACAGAAGTTCAATATGGTGACCCGCAGGGCTCAGTACTGGGACCTTTACTGTTTTCACTGTACATGCTTCCACTGGGATCTCTCATTAGGAAACATAATGTTAATTTTCACTCGTATGCAGATGACACCCAGTTATACCTTTCATTTAAATCAAATGAAGTTTCTCCAATGTTGTCTTTAATTAGTTGTGTTAGTGAATTAAAGGAGTGGATGAATAAGAACTACTTGTCTTTAAATACAGATAAAACAGAGATGTTAATTGTTGGAGGGAATGATGCTGATCACAACAATATTTTGTCATCATTTAACTCAGTGGGAATCCCAGTCAATTTTACTGAATCAGCCCGCAATCTAGGAGTTATCTTTGACTCTAGCGTGTCATTTAAAGCGCATATTACAAAGTTGTCCAAAACATGTTTCTTCCATCTTAAAAATGTTAGGAAATTAAGGCGCTTTTTAAATAAACAGGACTCTGAGAAACTAATTCATGCATTTATCTCTAGTAGGATTGACTACTGCAATGCGGTGTTCATTGGATGTTCAAACTGTTCTCTATACAGCCTCCAGTTAATCCAAAATGCGGCTGCGAGAATTATTACAAGAACAAGAAAATACGAACACATAACTCCAGTTCTTAAATTCTTACACTGGCTCCCGGTTAAGTTTAGGGCAGATTTCAAAATCCTTCTTTTAACATATAAAGCATTAAATGGTCGAGGTCCGGCTTACTTGTCTGAACTTATCATGACTTACAAACCAGAGCGCACATTAAGATCTCAAGATGCCAGTCTGCTTATGATTCCAAGGATTAATAAAATAACAGTGGGAGGTCGAGCTTTTAGTTACAGGGCCCCTAAACTGTGGAATGATCTGCCTGCTACTATAAGAGATGCCCCTTCGGTCTCAGCTTTTAAATCCCGGCTGAAGACTCACTACTTCAGTTTAGCATATCCTGACTAGAGCTGCTGATTAACTGTACAGACTGCATCTCTGTTGTTAGTCATTAGCACTTAAACATAAGTAACATGACAGTTATAATTATATACTAACCCTCACTTATTCTGTTTTTCTTCTCAGTACTCAAATGTGGCACTTGGTGCCATGGCCCACCTGCCAAGTTGTTTTGCCTGCCTAAGGAAAAGTCATCCCAGATGGAGGATTGCAGGAATCGTGGGCGAGAGGGGTCCTTTCATCGGATTGGCTGGCCCAGCACTGTTCAGCTGTGGAATGGCCAAATGGGGGAGGCAGCTTGAAGGATGAGGTCTCCAGGACTCTATACAAATCCAAATCTTATTATGGGATATATCATCTACTGTTAAATTCTGCTCTGTACTTCTAAAATTTATATTTTTTATTTTCTTACTATATTGAGGATTTGTTCTGTTCTGTGTATTGTATTGTATTGACCCCCTTCTTTTGACACCCACTGCACGCCCAATCTACCTGGAAAGGGGTCTCTCTTTGAACTGCCTTTCCCAAGGTTTCTTCCATTTTTCCCTACTAGGTTTTTTTGGGAGTTTTTCCTTGTCTTCTTAGAGAGTCAAGGCTGGGGGGCTGTCAAGAGGCAGGGCCTGTTAAAGCCCATTGCGGCACTTCCTATGTGATTTTGGGCTATACAAAAATAAATTGTATTGTATTGTATTGTATGAAAATGTCCTACATAAATAAATATTGTTGTTTTTCCTCTCAAAACTGTTTCTTTGACTACACCTACGCTGTATGCTGCCTTATGACATGAACTGCATTCCGTGATTCTATTTTAACCACAATAATGTATAATGCATTGTAAAGCACGAATTATGACGGTGCACAAGATTGACTGATTACTTTGACCATAGTGTTTGTAAGGGAGGTCATTTAGTCTTTGTCGTTTATTGGTCACACAGCAGACTTATACTATGACATTGTGTTGTTCTCTACATTATAAAAGCTAGTTCTTTGGGATGCAGCTTCTGTATGAAAATGTCCTACATAAACAAATGTTATTGCTGTTATCTGCAAGCTCAAAATACAAAGGCTTTTCAGGAGATGTTACAAAAAGCATTGGGCTTACCTACCTCAGTTGTTTCTGTGAGAAGGGGATTAAAAACAGCATGCTGAGTGATACCTAACAATCCTTAGGCCTAGCAAGAAAAAAATATCTATCTGTGGCTCACAGCCAAGAAGAAATAATATTGTAAAGAGAATTTGATGTCGATTGAAAGTAAATTCATGATTTCATTACTATTCTTAATTAATTCTGAACATATTTAGCAGAAATACATTTACGCATCATCTTCATTAGTTTTGTAATGCACCAAACACACTTGAATCATTTCCATAAAATGGAAATCGCATACCTACTGTATTCATAATATTATTGTTAACACATATTTTAAAAAAATCTTTTTTTCTAGCAGTTTTCCACTTACCAACATAACGCATGTCTTACAAATTAATGTATTAGCTACAAATTTAAGAAACATCACAAACTTAAAATATTATATGTGCTAAAGCAGTGCACAGTCCAAGGAACTAATATGAAAAAAATATTCTATACACTGAAGAGAAAAAGTGTTAATAATATTATAAAAATAATCTCTTACTTGAAATGCAGCTGTATTTCACACCAGCTGCATATGTGTTAATGTCCTGCTGTTCTCCCAAATTACTTGGCATCAGTGGTAGGTCTGTCACAAGTTACCTTGAGGATAAATGCTTTGATTGGTGGCGCTGGCAACATGATTTTTTGGTATTATTATTTTGTATTTGTTTGAGAGGGAACATCATTTGTGGCAATGGTTATAACCTGCAAAGACTTTGCTTCCATAATACTTAGGATGCCAATAGAATATTCTGAATAGCTGTTGTTTAAAAATATCAGTTCTTTGAGTAAGTTTAAAATGATAACTCTCAGCTTCTTATCTCAATGTTTTAATCAATATCAATTGAAAGGAGTTTTGTGCCCTCCAGTAAAGGGCACTTTAGAAGTCTCAGTGCCCTCCTTCCTGTGCCTGTGCATTATAGGAAGGACAGCCCACAAGGGCTTACATCACTTCTCTGGCACTATTACCTTCCTTAGGCTTGAGTTCCCCCTATCATTACCCCCATCCCAATGCCCCCCAAGTTAAGATTTTTAATTACTGCCACTTCCTCAGGTGTGCTGCTGATTATGGAAGCCATCTGAGATCTCATAAAAGAGTTGCACTTACATCTGTGCTTTGCTGTCACTGTACCAGTGGCATTCCTCTACAGTCCTAACTGTTTAGAGATTTTTAAAGAAATTGGCTGGGAACCTGGGGAAGTAAGGGGATTATTCATCGCAGTTTCAACAGTCCAAATCCAAATCCAAAATTTCAGATAAAGAGCTTTAGTGCTGCATGGCATTTTATAGTAGAGATTTTATGATGTGGCATGTTGTCTATCTATCCTGGGCAACAGTGCAACATGTCTTACCAACCTACTAATAAAGCGCTAAAGCTACAGAATGGCAATGTGACACACGTAAAATTAGACAACAAAAATATTTATAATTCACTTAAGCTAAACCATTTATACCAAGCACATATATAGTTATATTCAGTAAGGCTTAAGTCTTTAAAATATTCATAATAGATGAACAGAAAAAAAGGTATCTAAAACAGCAAGCATTTCTAAAAAGATGTCCTAATTCTTAACATTTTCTAGTTTTTTTCTTCTCTGGCTTTTGATTCTTGAATTTGCTCTTGACCTCATTGCTGGGTTAACTAGTAGGGTTTGAATTTTGATTCTTGTGTTACATTTGTAAAAGTATTTGAAGATTTTAATTAGTTTTTTTGTTGTGTTGTGTTGTGTTGTGCTGTGCAAGTTAGTTTGTTTAATATCTGGGACTGTAAAAAAAATATCTTTGTATTTTTTTTGTTCAATAATGAATTAGTTGTGCTAATTAATTTTCCTTTTTGAGTCTATACCTTTATTGGTCTTTTCTTATTCATTTTCCTATATCGTTTTCAATAAATAATTTACTCCTAATTCATTGTTTCTTTACTGGTTCTAGTAAGGACCGCGTAGTCTTTCTGGGTGTTTCTAGTCCTAGTGGGTGTGTCCTGATAACCATGTGGTCAAAGAGGTGCCTGCCTAATCAGTTACTAGCCCCCCGAAGACCATAAATACACCTCATTAATGAAAAGCAGAAACAAACAAACTTGAACAAGACAAAAGCAAAAAAGATATGAAGAAGGAGGAAAAAGGAAGTGAGCATAAAAAATGTAAATGTGTTGAAAGAAAAACAAAGCCTAGTGAAAAAAACACAAAAACAAGAAATAATAAACCCCAAGAATGTAACAAAAAAAAGAAAGGGTAATTTTGTGACTATTTACAAGATCTGAAAATCTGACAGCTTACAAAAATCTTTTGCCCCTTTCATGTGGAACATGGCTACTGCAACCTCAGCAGTTATAAATGCCATACACATCTAGATGTACCCATGTGGGAGACTGCAGAATGTTAGTCAGCAAAACTAAGTAATACAAACCACAGCAACAGCAATGCAATGCAAAGAAAAAAAACTGCAAAATGGCTGTGAAAAATGACAGCTAATAATGCTGTAAATCTACGGCTAGCTAAATGAGGGAGTTTGACGGCATTCTACTTCATCTCTAAGTACTACGCTCCATGCAAAACATTTTCATAACTAAAAAGAGCTAAGACTGGGAGAATTGTAAGGCAAAAGCGACACAGTTTTCAAAACAGATTTATCTATGATGGTGGCTAGCAATGTTACTTTCATAAAAGAGAGTCTGTTACTTACAAGTTTCTTGGGAGTCTCTGTCCCATCTTAAAGAAGCTACCAGCGTGATTTTCCAAGGTTAGAATGAGCTAAATGATTAACAAACTCCCCTCCTGAAAGAAGGGATAAACTGACAGGAAAGCCCATACACCCCCTCCTATGAAGTGGTGCTAAGATCAACAGGACAATCCGCAAAACAGCCCTCTTAATGAAGCAGTGTTCAGAATAATGGGAGAATCGACATGAGTCAGAAATTACTGGTGGTGTTAGTTGATTGGAGGAAAAGTTCTGAATATTAAGAGCTAAATGATGTTATGTATTAGATTAGGTAACAGTAATTAGAAAAAGTATAAAAGCAGATGAATTATTCAATTAATTGCTCACTCTAAGGATTGAGACATTTGTGCATAATTCTGTGCAAATAAAGAAATGTTACACGTTGTTATCTCGGCTCCGTGACTGCCTTTTCGGAGGATGAAGAAAAATGTTTTCTATCACAACCTCAGATCACCATTCAGAGTGGATGACTCTTGTCATGATGAGGTTGACCAGAATAAGCTTTGACAGTGAAAAGCAAGTTGGCCCTTGAACCCATTGCTTCCTGTCACTTGTGCCAGCCAAACAGAATTTGCCAATCAAGATTTGCATTCCTATGATGATAGTAAGTCATAGCAAGACAGAGGTCAAAAACTAAACAAGCAGATGCAACATAAAATCTTTATTTTACTGTCAGTAATTAAAAAAATGAGCCAAAAGAGGGATGGGCATCCAAGAATATACAAAGGATTTTAGAGCTGCAAAAGACAAAATCCTAGCATAACACACATTTTCAATGCATTCTAAATAAACAAAGAGAGTCAAAAAGAAGGCCATATAAATCATACATACAGAACAATATGTAGTGAAATGCTTAGTTGCTCAACTCCAGTGACTGTGCCTTTAAGAGGAATTTAAAGGGACAAAAACAATACATGATTTTATAGATTTTCCAAAATCATTCATAGAATTATAAATATATGAAAATAAAAAAATAACAAAATAAATAAATTAATAACTTAATGCTAGGGAGTAAACAACAGGGTATCATGTAATTCTGGACTATTCTATATTCAATATGCGGAATGTGGGAAAAAGCTTCTCCTCAGTCTCTCTGCACTGAACTTTGGGCAGTAGCATCGTTTACCCGACCACAGCACATAAAAGATGCTTAGTGTAATTTTCATTGTCCCTCCCATCACATGATGCTGTTAGAATATCAGCACGAACAGACATCTGCATACACTAACCTGGGCTATAGCCCAGGGCCGCATGGGCTACTGAGGCCCGGAAATTAATGATGAATGAAAAAACATTTGTTCTTTGGTTTTCAAAGAAACATTAGTGCCACCAAACTGGCCCATTGAATTCTCTTTAACCTCTTTACCATTATCCCTGAGAAAACTTGTTCACCAGTAGTGGCACACACAGCATTATCCCCGAGTTTACACATTTCCTGTAAACTTCAGGAAATGATGGACCCCAGCTGTTGGACTGAATTTACTTCAGCAGTCCATCACAGGCCACACTTGTATTCATTCTCACACTCACTCCTGAATAGTTTAAAATATCTTTACAGTCTTTAAACAGACATGCTGGGTTGACTTTCATTTTGCACCAACTTCTGACCAGACAGTTTGTACCTATGTATATATTAAAAGGATATATTGATCTTGGTAAATAAATACTTCTTACTGGCTTAAATGACTGCTAATTCTTGGGTTATACCTACTCAATTCAATTACATGGACAAAATGCAAGTCCATCAGAAGGCACATTTATGCACATAAACACATACAATCGCACTCATAATACACTGATTGTCATTTGTTAGCAATAAAATAAAAAGTCAAAAATGTACAACGTGTTGAATATAAAGTAGAAGTATTAACCTCTACAGAGTTAAATAAGTTAAATATGTTTAACAATCCAAAATTATGATGGTATGAGGAGAGTCTCTCTTCTGCCTACTGAATACAAATGCCTTCTTAGAGCTCAAGTGTGCCTTGTTACTGACCTTAACCCTGACCACAATAAAAACCTCATTTTTAGCTTCTAGATTAGCATTTACCTAAAAGAACCTTTAGGAGCACACCATTGAATTGTCAAGAAATATTAATCCTAGATTGAAAGTGCATTTTAAAAGAACACCACCATAAACTTAAAAAAGATTTCAATAAGAACAGATTTTCAAATGAATTAATTAAAAAAAAAGACAGTCTGGCTGTCTTCATCATACATCAAAATGCAGTTGAATGGCTGTAATGTCGTGACTCCAGTACGGTATCTTGTAAAACTACAAGGAGCAAGCAAATCTAACTCTTTTATGTGGAATGCATTTTTATATGCAGCTGAAGGGCAAATGCAAATTTCTGGAAGAACCTGGATACAGATGAAGACTCATTTAAAACAGCAAATAAACGATTAGCATCACAAGACAATTTCAGGTTGATCTCTGAAAGGAAATGGTGCAAAAAATAAAACATTTTTTGTGAATGGACAAAATGGGTGCTGGTAAATTTGACATGTTTCATCTTGGCCATGTTTGAACCCAGAACTGACAGCTGTCTACAACCCAAGGACACACAAGTTCTTGAACAGAGTAACAGGTTTCTGTGGTGCTAATATAATTAGAATGGTTTCTCTAATAACCAATTACCATCGATGGGCACTGGAAGACACTATATATGTCAGAACATTGTAACTCCTGACAGACTTCTGTTCTTTTTTAAAGTGTGCAAACATTACAGAAGAGCTGTTTGTTACTAAGAACTATACATTACACTTCAAGTTGAGAAAAATGTTGAAAATACAAGCTTGAAGGAGAAGACATGAGGAAGCCCAATAATCTACAGTGACCACACACCACTGAATAAACTCAAATTAAGTCATAATTTCCCACTGCCCATAAACAATGTTAATGCCAGATTTGGCAACAATTAAATGTTCTCAGTTAATGTTATTAAACAACAATTTGGCAACTCATGGTTCTAAACATGCCAATATATTTAACCACTTTTACAGTGTCATTGCTTGGATATTCCTGTGGGAAATGACCTTGTAAGCAAGTTTTACTTCACAAGAAAATTGATTGTTAAAATATTCAGCCACAATGAAACCCATAAATGACCATCTGGATACAAAGTAAGTAGGCCACTCAGTATATCATTTACATGTGACTTTAAACCGGGTCCAAAAAGATTTGTGGCAGAATGGAACTCTTGGCAGGCAACCTGTATGAGGTGTTTCATGGAGAAAGTACACCAATGAATGCTGCCCGTGCTCTTTTAACTTTCTGCAGTAAAATGTGCTTTTGAAAGTAATATTATTGGACTTCTGACAAAAGATTTAAAAGTTATTTATTTTATCTCTTGCTTGCTCCTCATAAGATCAATTTTAGAATTGTTTTAGCATGTCAGGATAGAAATATAGAATCTCTCTAGGGATACTCCTTCTCAGACGAAAAATAGTTCACACTCATTTTTTTTCGTAGCTAAAATCCAAAGGACAAAAAAAATGTTATGTCCAAATCTGTAGCTACATGTCAAGAAGTCTAAAATCAAAATAAAAATGTAGGAAAGAATTTTAGCTTAGTTTTTTTGTTATTAAAATGGAAGCACTTAATATTGCAATTATTGTGTTTATCTAGCCATTGTCCCTCCAAATGAATGTCACTGTTCAGAAATTAGAGCGACATCTGGAAAGTCTGCATAATGATGAAATCATGTACTGCTTGTGAAGAATGTATTAAAAATGCTCAGAACAAAAACTAAAAGGCATAACAAACCCTACTCTAACAGATAGCAAGTTGCCTCTCAGAAGATCTGAAAAGGGCAAAACATGTCTTAAAATGTTTTGGTGAAATTTTAAAGTTGCCCACAGGGAAACCCATAACACTGCAATTACTGCATTGCTGCCATTGATTAGGAAATATGATCAACTGTAGTCCAAACATCACCTTTTTTGCACACTAAATTTACTACTGTATAAACCATTAGAATAAAATCATTATTTTGATGACTCAGGGCACATTACTGTGCATGGTATATATAACACTAGTACTATATTTCATCAAAGTCTAGCATACCCATAGTTACAGGTTCACGATCTGATGATTTTAGATTGTGATCGATTCGATTTTCAAGCGAATCATATAGATCAAAATCTTTTACATTCTTCTAATACTCCATAGTGATGGATCCATGCCAAGTCCACAAACCAACAGACTGACTTCCCGTTGTGATTGGCGAAATTATATCACATGTACCCACCACAGCTTTTTGTTGTGTGAAAAAGTTGAAAACAGTTCGTAGCGCGCAAGCAGCATGGCAGATGAGGAGCTTGTGCCAAAGAAGGACTCAATGTCAGTAGTGTGGCAGTGGTTCGGCTATGTACAGTCAGATACTGCACAAAGCAAAGTTATATGTAAAATTTGTCGGACAACGGTCAGCACTTCAGGAGGCAATACGACAAATCTATTTAATCATCATAAATGGAGACACCCGAAGGAACATGCCAAGACTGTTTTAGTCCGGTCAGTACAACCCCACTCATCTTTGTAACAAAGCAACCAGTGCACCATCAGAAAGAGTGTTTACAACAGGTGGCAATATTGTCACAAGTCAAAGGACTACTCTGAAACCCCATAAAGTGGATCAATTGATTTTCCTTGCCAAAAACCTGTGATTGTGTAAGCAGAAAATCATTACACCTAATGTAAACAAAATGTCAACCTAATCTTTCATGTTTAAAATATGCAACTAAAGTGCCTGGAGTTTAGTTAGCTAGTTTAATAGCATAGTGAAGTTGTCTGTACCTGTATTTAAAATGAAAGGTACTGGAAATTAGATTCTTCACATGTTTCTACCTCATCATCTACCTTTCTACTTCTAATTTTAGGTGTTTTATTACCTGGAATGATTGTGAAACAATCTTCTTGCACTTATAATATTTACATTTAAATACATTTAAAAAAAATCTGTTTTATGGTTATGTGGCTGTTGATCCCGACTTGAAACTGAAACTGTAAAGCATTTTTTAATGTGTGAAACTGCCAGAATTTTAAAAGTGCACTTGTTTATATTGGTTATATTTGTTATCTGTTAACTGCTGATTACAATTTTGTAAAGAATGTTCATGATTGAAAGTATCAAAATTTGAAAATTGCCCTTATTTACATTTTATTATTTCTAGGATTATTTTCGAATGTAATCTATTCACAATTGAATTCAACTTTGTTTGATATTTAAAATAAAGTGTAACTTAGGTCTTAATGAGTCTGAGTCCGGATATTCTCTTAAGTGTATGCCACATTGAAAAGATAGATTGCAATTCAGATCGTGGATCGTGACTTTGTGTTAAAAGGATCGTGATATGATTTTTTGGAAAAACCACACCCCAGCCAGTATTAAGTACCTCCAATTTTGCTATTCACCAAAGACTTTAACATATAACAAACAAATTGATCAAAAAACAATGTGCTAACCATGAGCAGTGACATCTGATGAACATCAAGCAAATCACGAAAGGCACTTAAGACATGAAGAATGAGGAACAATAAGAAGACAAGACACTGAGTTACATAGACAACCAAGAAGTGATCCTAAATATAGATAAATTGAACAGAAGGCAAATACAATGGGTCACAGGCATGCAAGACAAAGTCCAGGATACAGAACGCAAGAATGCAAATAAGATACAAATACATGCCAATAAACAAAAAGATTTTCAAATACTGTACTCTAAACATTTGAGCATATGCAAGCAGCGTTTTTATATCCTTAATCAATATTTGTTTGAAGAGCACTGCTTAAGAAAGGTAGATCACCAATGTGATGTCTGTGAATATATCAATATATCAGAAAAGGAGTGGAAGGTAGCAAAGCAGAGAATTCACTCGAGTTCTATATGCGCAAAGCATAGAATTATTCAACTAAAAATTATATATCGAGCTCATCTGTCTCGCTTAAAACTGTCCAAAATGTTTCCAGGCCAGGATCCAACCTGCGAGCGCTGCAACCAAGCTCCTGCCTCACTGGGTCACATGTTCTGGGCCTGCACCAAACTAACATCAATTTGGACAAAAATTTTTAAGTGCCTCTCAGACAGCCTTAGTATCACAATCCCTCCTAACCCACTAACAGCTGTGTTTGGTGTCCTTCCAGATGGACTGGAATTGGAGAAGGACAAGCAAACGGTGATTGCATTCACTACACTCTTGGCACGCAGACTTATTTTGTTAAATTGGAAGAATCCTAATTCTCCTCTTATAAGTCAGTGGGAAACTGATGTTTTATATTATTTGAAATTGGAAAAAATCAAATTTTCAGTTAGAGGATCTGTACAAAATTTTTTCAAAACTTGGCAGGATTTAATCAATATTATTTTAGAATAAGAGAATTAACTATTATTGCATTTAACTCCCTTCTCCATCTCTTATTTATATAGATATTTACTTCTCCCCTTCTTTTGTCTAATGTTGCCTTATTAAAAAGCTTAAAGCAATTTTCCTTTAGCTAAGCTCTCCTTCTCAGGGGTGGGGTTTGATTTGTCTTCAAATTTGTTGGGTTATAAATTGATCTATTTGTATGGAATGATTACAATGAAAATTAATAAAATAAAAATATTAAAAAAAAAAATACATGCCAATAAACAAAAAGATTTTCAAATACTGTACTCTAAACATTTGAGCATATGCAAGCAGCGTTTTTATATCCTTAATCAATATTTGTTTGAAGAGCACTGCTTAAGAAAGGTAGATCACCAATGTGATGTCTGTGAAGCTGTACTTTTTTTAATGGTGACAACAAAAGAATATGTTGACAAAATGGAAGGGTTCAGCTTACTCTATATGAACCACTAGAAGGAAAACAATACATTATGACTTCTAGAGGAAGTGAAAGAATGAACTTTTTATAAAATGTAAGAAGTATTAACAGCTCCTTATCTTTTGAATGAATGGGAATCTCTATTAATAATCCCCCAGTACACAAAACGTACGTTTTCAGAATTCATAATCAAGTTCATCATTATATTGGTGGACTACACCTGGTAATGTTTATTTCATTTATTATTTCATGTTTGGATTTTTTAAGTATTTTCCCTTTTTTCAGTAAAATGATTATTTTATTTCTAACTCGCAGTCTCCACAAGCACATGTTCTGCTTGTTCTCTTTAAGCCGCCAAAATACATTATAACTTCTAGAGGAACTGAAAGAAGTAGCTGTTTAGAAAACATAACAAGTAACAACACCTCCTTACCTTTAACTAGGTTTTTATTTATATTTTATTTTAGGGCGTGTGTTTCACTAGTTTACATTTAATCAGCTTTGGAAGTCTACAGTATACCAAATCTGAGCAACTTGCTTCACACTGAATTTTGAGGCTCTCAGTTAAATATAAGTTAAAAACATAAAGAAAAGTATTGCACTCTATAGGAAAACAAACAATACATTTATTTCTTTAACTATGAAGGAAATTCTTTTGCACTGAATCTGTGGAAGTGTATTATCCCTGGAAAACCTGGTGAGATGTCTTGGCCAACTAAAAGCCTTACATTTGTTGGGCCTCTGGGGATTCAGGTAGAGCCTGTATTTTCTGACATGTCATATCATGGTGTTAATAAGTAGCATTTGCTAGTTTCCTCAAACAGTGGCTGCTTCACATGCATTGTGTAGAAGATTCCATTTAATTGGGTAAACAGGATTGTGTGTATGCAATTCAAAGGAGGAAAGAGCTACGTGGATCTAAATGCAGCATCACAGAGGGTATAAATAGTGTCAGGAACAGCAACCATGCCGAGGTTTACCAAACTCCAAATACACAACCATGTTATATAGTAAGTGTATCAAAATTGGCCTGCAACCAAAAATACAGTACGTAGCAGACTGCTACATTATATTAATAACGTCAATAGTAGTGGACGGCGGTAGTGGTATAATGAATTGAGGTGTGTTCTTGTAGTATAGTACATTGGGCCTTTTAACAACAGTAGAGCTAACACTTGTGGCAATACCTCTGAACATCATTTCTGCCTTCATGCCTTCTGTACCTTATGTACACTTATGTACCTATCTGCATATTGTCCTTTTCAGTTGGAGTTTGCTTCATACCTCAAACCTAGAAGAGTCCTAGAATGTTTCCAGTACGTTCACAGTAAATCATTTGAATGCAATGGCTTATGCAGATGTCAACCCCATTGAGCATTTGTGTAATGTAATGAAATGATCTCTTGACAGTTAACCGTTAATATGCAACAACCATTGACCACCCTGATGCATTCAGGCTATCCCAAGAGAAAATGTGGGCCCAGCTAAGAAAAAGGTTGTTATACTTAAAAAGTGACCAGTCAATATATGTTTAGTCTTTACAGCATATAAAAGAGATTCTTCTTAATTAAAAAGGATAAAACATATCTACTGTTTCCACTTTCAAAGAATTCCATATGATTCTCTTTGTGATGGATGAAGAAAGGAATAATTTTTACCTGGTACTGAACTGAGATCTCTTTTATTTTCATGATATGTAGAGAATCTATAACAGAAACTCTGTAAAACAATGCATATAAAATAAAAGAACCACACATTCTACCATGAAACAATGAGATCCAAAGGGAATTACACTATTAATCTCTATTTTCTTTGACTGTTTGCTCTCAATTATATGCATGGAATATTTATAAAGTTATGGATGTAGATATAATAAGAAATACTGAGACAGAATTAAGAAGTCAGAAGTAGTGCAATCATTTGGCATCTGCTACCTTGAAGTCTTCCTGTAATTAGAGATGGTCCCAAAACTGATAATGAATATATGAGGAAAGTGGGTTTATAGCCCTTATGCCTTTAATTGTAGATAAAGAAAAGGAGACAAAAGAAACAAACACCAATACAGTACAACAGCACAGCATACTAAATAAATGTTCACCTTTTTATCTTTTGAGAATGATAACTTAGAACCAAAATATTTAGTTATTTTTTGGTTTGTCTCCTACCTTTCCAACTGTGCACACTTCTCTCCCAATCAGGATAAAGGAACCATTGCCTTTTTAAACCTCAAGAGGGTACATACTGTACTTATCTCTTCATCTAGAATCTCATGAAGTACAACAAAGTGCATACCAAATATACACTCCAGGGTTAGAGCCTTGCAAATACAGTAATCTAAATGACACCCATAAGTACAGCCAGTCCTCAGCTTCTCATAGTTATCATTCTAAAACTAGTTCTTGAACTCCAAATGTTAATGTAGGTTCTGAACAATGTTGATAGTCTAGAGTACAGTTATTTTGCAGACAAATTTTGAGGCATTTATTTTAAGTACCTTGCAGACAGTAGGATGTGTTCATTATGTGTTTTTCTTTCAGTAGTGGGGGTCATCTGTAATTTGCTTATCATTTCTTTACTGTCCTTGGAGCGATCCTTGGATTTTATGTAAAAATAAGTTTGTTTATCATTCATTTCAAAAGAGATAGTCTTAAGGTCAATCTGCAAGCATACGCTAAAGTATTTATCACACAGTTGTTTTCACTTGAAAAATGAAGGAAGTGTTTCACAGTATAACACACTTCAGAACACATTTTTGTGAATATAAAATTAAAATATTTATTTACGTGTGCGTGTGTGAGAGAAAGAGAATGGAATGTTAATGAGAAAAAACTGTAAAATAAGCCGCTTGAACTGTAAAATTAGCACATTTAACAAAGACAAAGCTGAAAGAATCACACACTTATAAAACAATAGTTGTGTGATTTTTAACATGTAGGTTTCATGTTTGTCTTTGTCTCCACAGTTAGCTAATGATGAAGTTCCAATAAAAATCCTAAATATGTGATTCACCACTCATTCTCCAATTACAATACAGTCCACTGACAAGGCCGTGGCCACAACAAGCAGGACTCTGCCTTTGCAAATTGGACAAATTGGTCCATTAACTGTCATTACTGTAATGCCTTTAATCTATTTATGCAATTTCCTGCTGCAGTACATTGTCTTAACTGCAACTTCCTAACTTGTTTATATTAAGGTGGAAAATTATCAATGCTTTGTCCACTATTAACATATAAACCTACAACTTTTCAAAACATTTTCCACTATTTTAAGAAAGAATTGCTGTAGCCTCACTATTATGTACTTGCTCTATGCTCTATACACTTATTTTTGTCCGTATTATATTTGAACAGTATTTCTTCTGAACAGGGAAACTTCTCTTTAAAACAGTCAGTATGTGAACTCAACAAGAAAACCTGGAATGCTGGGAATTTACTTATTCACTGGCAAAATACCAAATTAAAAAATCAAAAAGGTCTTGCTGATAATGAGATCTGATAATAATAATGTAAGTTTGATGCCATCCACTTGTATTTTATTACTTTCAGGTACTCCTTTTTGTCAGATTTCATTCATCAGTTGTCTCATTTCTATTTAAACTTCCCTGTAATTAACAATTTCTGATATTGTTTAAATTAACTTTGTATGTTCTATGGGCCCACAATGGGCAAATGTGGGTGTGAGTCTGTGTGTTCTATAAAGGGCTTTTAACTAGAGTTTTGCTTTATTTTCTCCTCCAAGTGTCTACAGGCTATATGGCACTTGCTATGTTATAAGAGATTTACATTTAACTAACAAACTTAATTTCTGTTTTGCTGTTTGCTTAACAAAGTTGTGCGGCATCTACCCTTAATATCTCACAACTTCAAAATGCTGGGTTCAGATCCTAGTTGGGGCACTAATCAAATAACTGCTTTGAAATAGTATTCTGACGTTCTAGTAATATGTGAATTTCAAAAAATGAATTACTCCTGTACTCACAAAGATCAACTGCCACGGTATTTCAGCACCACACAGCGTGAAAAACACTGCACATCCCACAAAGGAATAAAAATCAGTTTATACTAAGTGATACATCAGCTTTGAAAGCATCACTTTTCTTATTATAACACAGAAACAAAAATACTGGCCTGGTATCACAAATGCAACATAGCTGTCCGAAGAATTAACCACATTTAAAAGACCACAAGCTTTTTAATATATTTTCTGTATTAACCACTGACTTACCTCTACCAACTGCATGTACAACTGAGGGGCCAAAGCCTCGAATTTGAAAACCCAGGCCATCAGCTGAGTCTGGGATCTTGACAGTTCTATAAAAAAAAACAAAAAGAAAGTGTGCTGATTCATGAGCAGAGTATGAAGAAAGTTAGTCCACAGTACAAGAGTACTTTACTGATGCAGTCAATACATTGTGGCACGCTCTGGTGTTTGCCAGTGCTAACCTAAAGGATTTTTGCTCATTTTTCCACTCTTTTACGTACAGTAGCTTTGCTCTGCTTAAAAGGATGACCAACTATAGCCACACTAGTATGGTGATCATGCAACTGTAGCAGACTCAGTATTTTAATAGGCTCCTATGCCGTGGGCACTGAAGGTTCTCAATTGTATATGGAATGCCAGGTCATAATGCTGCAAATTCAGTGCTTAAGTTAGCCTCAGCTGATGCAGAAGCCAGTGCCATTACAGTATTACTGCTTGAAGTTAGGTGTACAGTATATATATAATTCCCATGCAGTGCTATGTTTATATGTAATGTGCTAATTTACCTTCCAGAATACAAAGACTAAAGAAATATTTGTCAGCACATACCTATATATACACCCACACAAAACATATAAATCACAATGACTGCATCATCAAAGTACCTGTAGACAACAACACTATTAACCTAACAAGCCAAAAATGACTTAATTCACAAAGTCAGTTAAGTTGAATGAGTGGGAAGAGACTGCAAAAATAAATTCTTATGGTTTGATCCTAGGTGGCTGGACCAAAAATGAACCCAAGAGTAATGGTAGTTCACCTGTGTGTATGGCCTGAAGCTCTTATGTCTGAAAGAGAGTGTTTGAGAGCAAAGAGACATAATCAGAATTCCTGGCAAAGGTCTGCATTGCAAGATCCATCTTATCTTTCACCAAAACCAAATCAGGACAACAAAAAGCATAGTCAAAGCAAATGGACTGTGATAAAGAAACTAGCCAAGAACATGCACACTAAAATAGAGGATTCTTTTGTTTTTTATCTGCAGATGACCAGGATGGTTATATGCGGATCTTTATGTCGTTATGTATAAGCATCAAACAATGCACACTTCTGGTCATGCATGCTAACAATGTTGTAGCAACAGCAGCCAAGAGAGCAACACCCATGAACAATAAACATGGCATGGTATAAAGACATGAAAATATTTAAACAAAATCATTCAGAGTTTCATTCTGAAAATAAATGTCAGAATTGAATTCTTTACAAAAGAAAACCCTCAAAGGAGTAATTTACACTCAACAAATACACAAAATAAATTTAAATACACACACACACTGTAACAGTAGTTGTGCTATGTGCATGAGAGTCAGGTGAGGAAAAATTGCAGAAATTAACCAATCTATAAGCATTGTAAAAGATAAGAGTTTTATCTTGTTTGAAGCCTCTAATGATGATAAACAGACTAGTTGTTAAGCAACTAGGAGGATAAAAAAACAGAAAGTACTATATTGAATTTTTGCAATACAGAGTTATATTGAAAAGATTGAACCATTATCTTTATAATACAGAACAAGGTCACACACCAGCAAAATAAACACACAAGAAAAATTCCGGGTAGTGCTAGTTCAGCTGGTACCCAGATGTAGTTCACGTGTAAAGGCAGCACAATGTGCACTGTGCTGAGCTACTGAACAGTGCAGTGTTATAAAAAATAAATTACCCCCACTGTAAGAAATAGAAATTAATGGCACAATCTGAATTGCCTACAAACTAAGTCTGCAATGAATTCAAGGATGGCTGTAGTATAAATAAACGACGACTTCTCCTCTGGTAGTAGCAACTTTTGCCTTCTAGGCAATTACAATTTGTTGCCCAAATAATACAGAATGGAGTGCCAAGAATCATGTAGGCATAAGGAATGCTGTGAAAAATACAAGAGTAGAGCTGTGCAAGCATTGTACAGTTTGCTGCTACTGTTTTATCAGCTAATATTGAAATTGATCGTACTTTTTTGTTTGGACATTATTGCAGATGCAGCATTTCATCAATACTTGCACATTCATGTTCCCTTAAAATAAAGGAATATGCAGAAACCAAATTAGATTTTTTTCAATTATGTCATATTCCATTGAATTAACTAGTCTGCACTGCAGTTTACATAGACAATACAATGTGAAAGTAACATGCTGGCACCAGCATCTTTACAGGAAGCCAGCACTGTAACACAGTGCTTAATGCCAGTGCCTTAAAGTTCCAATAATCTGTGTTTAATGTTTGTCCAAGTCAGTGTGTATGCACAGTTTCTACATTTCCCAATGCCTTGTTCCACGTCCCAAAGATGTATGTGCTGGTCAGTTGACAACTTTACATTGGCCCGGTATAACACAGTGTCTTTGAACGTGCTCCACAGTATTTGCTGGCACAGGATTGAGCTCCTCATGAATTTCTAATAGGAAAATGGTTTTGGAAAAAAGATGTATGAGTGAATATTTACTAGTAATTTTCTACAGCACAGTGTCCTGTTTTGTTCTCTTCTTTATAGTTTTTTCTGTATTTGACCTTGATTGGAAAACTTTATCTTGCTACTTTGTCTACCACTATTGTTACATATCCTGTTTTGTTATCTTGTGCCATTGCTTTTATTTTTGTAGTTTCAACTAACACTGTGTTAAATGTGTCACCTCCAAAGTCCTCACGGTGTAAATTAGGGGTTAATTTATTGTATCTAATAAATCTGTGCTTGTGATTTGTTGAAAAAGTAAACTGGAAATCTCAGAGCCACTGAAATGAAATTCTACTATACTCTCCTCAGCCCTGTAATGTGCCTGGTGATGGTACACACTGTATAAATACATTAATAAACTCCAGCAAGCTGTGCTTACAGTAACATCACACAGAATCTCTCCTCAAACACTTACTCTCTTGGCTTGGTGCTCATGAGAACCCTAAGAGGTCTCCGGCCATTAAAGCACTGCTTCAGGAAACATTCCACTTCATGGAAAGGTCTTAGAAACACCAAATCTCCATTGATGGCAAATATTTTTTTCCCAATTTCCAAACCAGCCATCTGTGAAAGAAAAATAAATATTTAAAGCACTACAATAATTCCTTCTGCATTAATACACACATTTTAGATTTAAGAAGATGCAAAGAAAATGCGATATGAATGCAAAAAATACAACAGATTAAAAAAAATCTTCTGCAGTGTTGGAAAAATGTGACTACTTTCCTAAACATTGTTCCTCCCCTGACTTTGTTATTTTCTCCTAATATATAGGGTATACATGACTGACAGTTTTATTCAACTGATTTCAAGATAAGGAAACAGTAGCACTTAACTGGCAAGGACCACCTGCTGGAATGAAGCTTTTCTTATATGGCTTGGAATAGCTAACAGCACATTGCTAGTGACAAACTACTTATTTTTGAAAAATTTTGATTTCTGTTTTCTGCTTTATCATTTTACTATATATACTGTATGGTGCGTCATTTACGATTATGCTTTATATCCATCCATCCATTATCCAACCCACTATATCCTAACTACAGGGTAACGGGGGTCTGCTGGAGCCAATCCCAGCCCACCGCAGGGCACACACACATACCCAAACACCAAGCACACACTAGGGACAATTTAGGATTGCCAGTCCACCTAACCCGCATGTCTTTGGACTGTGGGAGGAAACCGGAGCACCCGGAGGAAACCCACGCAGACACGGGGAGAACATGCAAACTCCACGCAGGGAAGAGAGGACACAGGAAGCGAACCCAGGTCTCCTTACTGCGAGGCAGCAGCGCTACCACTACGCCACAGTGCCACCCTATGCTTTATATATATATATTATATATATATACAGTGCATCCGGAAAGTATTCACAGCGCATCACTTTTTCCACATTTTGTTATGTTACAGCCTTATTCCAAAATGGATTCAATTCATTTCTTTCCTCAGAATTCTGCACACAACACCCCATAATGACAACATGAAAAAAGTTTACTTGAGGTTTTTGCAAATTTATTAAAAATAAAAAATTCACAGCCTTTGCTCAATACTTTGTCGATGCACCTTTGGCAGCAATTACAGCCTCAAGTCTTTTTGAATATGATGCCACAAGCTTGGCACACCTATCCTTGGCCAGTTTCGCCCATTCCTCTTTGCAGCACCTCTCAAACTCCATCAGATTGAATGGGAAGTGTCGGTGCACAGCCATTTTAAGATCTCTCCAGAGATGTTCAATCGGATTCAAGTCTGGGCTCTGGCTGGACCACTCAAGGACATTCACAGAGTTGTCCTGAAGCCACTCCTTTTATATCTTAGCTGTGTGCTTTGGGTCGTTGTCCTGCTGAAAGATGAACCGTCGCCCCAGTCTGAGGTCAAGAGCGCTCTGGAGCAGGTTTTCATCCAGGATGTCTCTGTACATTGCTGTAGTCATCTTTCACTTTATCCTGACTAGTCTCCCAGTTCCTGCCGCTGAAAAACATCCCCACAGCATGATGCTGCCACCACCATGCTTCACTGTAGGGATGGTGCCAGGTTTCCTCCAAACGTGACATCTGGCATTTACACCAAAGAGTTCAATCTTAGTCTCATCAGACCAGAGAATTTTCTTTCTCATGGTCTGAGAGTCCTTCAGGTGCCTTTTGGCAAACTCCAGGTGGGCTACTATGTGCCTTTTACTAAGGAGTGGCTTCCGTCTGGACACTCTACCATACAGGCCTGATTGGTGGATTGCTGCAGAGATGGTTGTCCTTCTGGAAGGTTCTCCTCTCTCCACAGAGGACCTCTGGAGCTCTGACAGAATGACCACTGGTCACCTCCCTGACTAAGGCCCTTCTCCCCCGATCACTCAGTTTAGATGGCCGGCCAGCTCTAGGAAGAGTCCTGGTGGTTTCGAACTTCTTCCACTTACGGATGATGGAGGCCACTGTGCTCATTGGGACCTTCAAAGCAGCAGAAATTTTTCTGTAACCTTCCCCAGATTTGTGCCTCGAGACAATCCTGTCTCGGAGGTCTACAGACAATTCCTTTGACTTCATGCTTGGTTTGTGCTCTGACATGAACTGTCAACTGTGGGACCTTATATAGACAGGTGTGTGCCTTTCCAAATCATGTCCAATCAACTGAATTTACCACAGGTGGACTCCAATTAAGCTGCAGAAACATCTCAAGGATGATCAGGAGAAACAGGATGCACCTGAGCTCAATTCAATTTGGCAAAGGCTGTGAATACTTATGTACATGTGATTTCTCAATTTTTTTATTTTTAACAAATTTGCAAAAATCTCAAGTAAACTTTTTTCACGTTGTCATTATGGGGTGTTCTGTGTAGAATTCTGAGGAAAAAAATGAATTGAATCCATTTTGGAATAAGGCTGTAACATAACAAAATGTGGAAAAAGTGATGAGCTGTGAATACTTTCCGGATGCATTGTATATTTTATATATATATATATATATATATATATATATATATATATATATATATATATATGGTTGAAATAGTTTACTGTCAAATAATGCAAAGAGTACGCGACACGTGTTTCGCCCTAATTCTGGGCTCATCAGGCGTACACACTCACTGCACTCTCTCTCGGGAATCGAACCTCGGACGTCAGCGCTAGAGGCGAAGCCCCTAACGTTGCGCCACGGCGTGTGGTTCGTTCATTTGACAGCATGTAGAAAGGAGTAATTACATTCATGGCATTCATAGTCTAAATCACAATCTGATTGTATGGGTGGTTACCTACCAGGTAACGCTTATGGTTGGTCAGCAAGTCGGCTAACATCCGCCACAGTGCCCTCTTTCAGTTGCAAGAAGCAGATCATAGAATGGTTGAAATAGTTTACTGTCAAATAATGCAAAGAGTACGTGACACGTGTTTCGCCCTAATTCTGGGCTCATCAGGCGTACACACTCACTGCACTCCCTCTCGGGAATCGAACCTCGGACGTCAGCGCTAGAGGCGAAGCCCCTAACGTTGCGCCACGGCGTGTGGTTTGTTCATTTGACAGCATGTAGATCAGGGTAATTACATTCACGGCATTCGTAGTCTGAATCACAATCTGATTGTATGGGTGGTTACCTACCAGGTAACGCTTGTGGTTGGTCAGCAAGTCGGCTAACATCAGCCACGGTGCCCTCTTTCAGTTGCGAGAAGCAGATCATAGAATGGTTGAAATAGTTTACTGTCAAATAATGCAAAGAGTATGCGACACGTGTTTCGCCCTAATTCTGGGCTCATCAGGAAGATCGGGGTAATTACATTCACGGCATTCGTAGTCTAAATCACAATCTGATTGTATGGGTGGTTACCTACCAGGTAACGCTTGTGGTTGGTCAGCAAGTCGGCTAACATCCTGATGAGCCCAGAATTCCAGAACATTGTACTTCTCCCTCTGCATGAACGCCTTTGTAGATTTCGAACTATGTTTTGGGTCATTGTCTTGTTGGAATATCCAACCCCTGCGTAACTTCAACTTTGTGACTGATGCTTGAACATTATCCTGAAGAATTTGTTGATACTGGGTTGAATTTATCTGACCCTCGACTTTAACATGGGCCCCAGTCCCTGAACTAGCCACACAGCCCCACAGCATGATGGAACCTCCACCAAATTTGACAGTAGGTAACAGCTGTTTTTCTTGGAATGCGGTGTTCTTCCGCCATGCAAAGCAGTTTTTGTTGTGACCAAATAACTCAATTTTTGTCTCATCAGTCCAAAGCACTTTGTTCTAAAATGAATCTGGCTTGTATAAATGAGCATTTGCATACAACAAGCAACTCTGTTTGTGATATGAGTGCAGAAAGGGCTTCTTTTTTTATCACCCTGCCATAAAGATGTTCTTTGTGCAAATTGCACTGAGTTGTAGAATGATGTACAGATACACCATCTGCAGCAAGATTTTCTTGCAGGTCTTTGGAAGTGATCTGTGGGTTGTCTGTAACCATTCTCACAATCCTGCGCATATGCCGCTCCTGTATTTTTCTTGGCTTGCCAGACCTGCTGGGTTTAACAGCAACTTTGCCTGTGGCCTTCCATTTCCTGATTACATTCCTTACAGTTGAAACGGACAGTTTAAACCTCTGAGATAGCTTATTGCAGCCTTCCCCTAAACCATGATACTGAACAATCTTTGTTTTCAGATCTTTTGAGAGTTGCTTTGAGGATCCCATGCTGTCACTCTTCAGAGGAGAGTCAAAGGGAAGCACAACTTGCAATTGACCACCATAAATACCTTTTCTCATGATTGGACACACCTGTCTATGAAGTTCAAGGCTTAATCAGCTAATCCAACCAATTTGGTGTTGCAAGTAATCAGTATTGAGCAGTTACATGCATTCAAATCAGAAAAATTACAAGGGGACCCACATTTTTGCACAGCCAGTTTTTCACATCTGATTTAATTTCATACAACTAAATACTGCTTCACTAAAAATCTTTTTTTGGTAAACACCCCAGTACTCAGATGCTCCTAGGAAATGAAAGACATACCACTGTTATCTTTTTTGTTGAAAGTAGAGTAAATTATTATGCAGGCTGAGAGGGGTTCCCAAACTTTTTCATATGACTGTATATACGTATATACTATATATATATATATTGTGGGGAACAGCCCGGACACAGACAGGCAGACATGATGGTTTTACCACACACGTGTTTATTCACAGTATATACAGTGCACATACCCAGTGCCTCGGCACCAATCACCTCTTTAAGTCCTGGCCACCACACAATGCCTTATCAGTCTCTGGTCCGCCTCCACTCCTCTCCACCAAGCTTCGTCCTCTTCCACCCGACTCTCGCTGTTGACTGGAGGGAGGCGGCCCCTTTTATTCCCCCCGGAAGGACTCCAGGTGGATCCTGAGGGCTCATAGCCACACCCCTGTGTGGCGGAAGCTCCCATGGTGAAGCCGGAAGTCCACCGGGTGTCTTCAAGTCTCTTCCCCCCAGTACTTCCCGGTGTGGCGGAAGTACTGAGGGCCAACACTCCCAAGGCATTGGGGCGCCCCCTGGCGGTGACCACGGGCCCCTACAGGGTTGAGCTTCCAAGCTCCGTACTCGTGGTCCCCAAAGCCACCAGGGAGGATGCCCTCTCATGTCCTGGAGGAGGCACAAGCCCTCCTCCACTCCTCCTGGGCGTCCCGGCCGGGCATGGACGCCCGCCGGGCACCACAATATATATATATATACTGTATGTACAGTATATAGTCATAGACAACACAGATCAGCTGGCATCTCGGCCAAAGTGGATGGTTCTTCATCTGGCCAACCGGAAGCCTTTAGAATGATATGGGTGGATGGGCATCCCATCTGGGTTGGTTAGTGGTATCTTTCCCAGTTGGGAGGCCATTATTTGGGAAAGACCAAGGAAGACTACATCCTGGGACAATATTTTGTCCAGTAGGCTGGGCGACAGTATCCCTCTAACATGGCTCCCATTTGGACAACTACAGTGGCAGTCCTATTGGGTTCTTTAGGTATCATTAAGGGAAGCTTCTGGGGTCAGAATCCCCTGTTATGGAGAGGTTATGTCTGACCTATAAGTGCTTCCAGGTGGCAAACTTGTTACATGGGAAGTACTCCCAGGTTTTAGCTGAAAAGCAGCTTCTCCGCCTCACCCAGGTGAGTTGGAGTTGGGTGTGGAGGACAGAAAAAGCTCACCTGGGAAGGAATGGAGGAGAAAAAGACAGGAAGAAATGGAAAATAAAGGGAAGCAAAAGGAATTTTACCTGTGAATGGTGGAAGAAATCTACCTCAAGGTATTTTGCTAACAAAACCTATTTAGTTTAACCTATGCTTGTGTGTGATTTAGCTGTGTCTGGGGTTTGGGAGTCTGCAACACCTCCAACAGGTCACTATATATATTATATATTATACATGTATTACACATACACAGAGTATCGAAATACATACTGCACACAGAAGGGTAGAAAGCATATCATGAAATTAATGTGATTGATGGAAATTAGTTACAATGACTGAAAACATCCAAAGGGTTGTAATCACAGCATTGATGAACCTCACAGAATAAGAATATATCTTAGGTGGAAGGATCCACATGTAAACACATGTACAGTTTAAAAGAGCACAACAATTTCAACCATTAAAGACAATTGTTATGTAGATATAAACATTTCTTTCACAACCATATTCAAAAGGTGGAATATCATTGTAAGAAAATAAAAATTAAAAAAAAACCACAATTTCAACCATTAAAGACAATTGTTATGTAGATATAAACATTTCTTTCACAACCATATTCAAAAGGTGGAATATCATTGTAAGAAAATAAAAATTAAAAAAAAACCACAAGTTAACTATTTTAACAGTACTTTCTGCAGTGTCCTATTATAGGATCCATTCTAGCACTTATAATCATCTTTTCAACTACCAGTATTGCATACACAGAAGATAACTCTATTAATCACCTAAGCATTCATTTATCTAAATTTCTTAACTCAATTATTTTAGGCTCATGAAGAACCAGAACCAGAACCAGAACCTTATCACTTTGCATAACCCTACAACAAGCTCGAGATGAGATGCTACTCCAATTCAGGGTATTCTCGTAAACACATCCAGAATGACAAACTCCATTTACAGTCTCCAATTAACCAAACATGCATCTCTGGAATGTAACCAGAGTACTCACAAAAAAAACAAAAAAAAATCCTCACAGCTGAATGGGCCAAGATTCAAAGCCATCTTCCTAGTGTTGAGAGGCAGCAGTGCAAACCACTGTGCCATCATGTTGACTCACAAGGAAAAAAGCATTTTCACCAATGCAGAATAACAGTTATAAAAATATGTATTTACAAATTACAAATGATCCTTCTGTTGATTTCCTTTTGGATATTAAACATTTTACTGTTATTTAAAATCCCTTATTCATTTATAACTAAAAAAGCTTTACTTTACTGTTGCATTTACTTATATTTATAAAAATGATCAGTGCTGAATTTCCTAAGGCATGGAAGTTCAGGATTAACTTTCTTGTCTTCACTTATTTGCATGCATCTGTATGCTATTCATTCCATAAAGACAACTAGCATTCAGAGAATCAACGTTCTTCTCAGGGCATGTGGGATATTCTCTGACTACAGTGAATAATAATTGGCCACCTTTTCATCTGCACATCATATTCTGAATACCTGATGCCATTTGTCTGTGTCAGACTTTAGTTCAGTTCCCCAAACGTGCCCCACAGGCTATCTCTTTTTGTGATGTTAAAAATAATCTACTTTCTCCTCTTGAAGCAAAAAAAAAAAAACAGACTTTCAAAACGCCTAGGAGAAAAATAATAAGAAAATTTATATTCAATGTGTAACTTTACCTCCGCATATGAACCTTTTTCCACAGATTTGACAATAGGCACCCGATTTCTCTCCTCTAAATAAAAACCATAGCCTCCTTCACTAGGTTTAATCTGTAGAAAAAAGACAGAAGAGCTCTTCAGTGGTTAGTCATGCAACACACAAGCATTGTAAGAGAATGTATATTACTCCATTAATTCTAAAAGAAATGTAAAAGTGGGTAAGTCTGTAGTGTGCTGGATAATGGACGATCTGTCCAGCAGGCTGCAGTTCCTGAGGCTCAAGGACAGGTCTTAGAGATGAATGCGAGTAGCACTGGAGAAGCACCATAAGGAACAGCCCTGTATCCTTTTCTCTTCACTCTTTACAACTCGGACTATAAATATAATGCCAGGTCATGTAACTTGCAGAAATTATCTCATTAAATTCTGTACTGATAGGATGTATTGACAGGGGGGATGAGACAGAGTATATATGAAAGTCAGATGGAGAACTTTGATTCTCAGTGCAAAAAGAATTGTTTGCAACTCAACATCAGCCACACCAAAGAGCTTCTATACCCAGTCAGAAAGTGGATGTGGAGGTGGTGCACTGCTTAAGTTCTTGGGTATTCACATTAATGACAGGCTAGACTGGTCATATAAGTCAGAGGAACTATATAAGAAAGGATAGAGAATACTATTTTTTTTCAGGATCTGCATTCCCTTAATGATGAGTGAACTCTGTTTGTTTCACTGTGAGGTCAGTGAAATCATGAACATGTTCTCAAACTTTGACGAACTCTGCAAAATGCATTGAAGTCAATGAGGAAGGAAGACCTAAACTAGTTTTGAGTGGAATATAATAGTGCAATGGTCTTTTAAGTGTCCCTGAAGTCAAGACAAAAGACTACCAACTCTGTTGGACTGAATATGGTGACCAAATATTAGAAATGAACTATAAGGCAGAAGTGCTAACCACTGAGTGAATACCATAATCAAAACACAACAAATAGCCATAAACTAGCAAAAACTAAATAAAATATATATCATTGTGTTTACACTTGGGGTACACATTGGCCGTGCCACATACTAGCAGTGAGGGACTGGCTTACTCCATCATTTGACATGGCACAGTTAGAACGTCTGTTTTGTTTCTGATTTATCTGTGCAGATATTTTCATCAGGGCGGCACGGTGGCGCAGTGGGTAGCGCTGCTGCCTCGCAGTTGGGAGACCTGGGAACCTGGGTTCGCTTCCCTCCCTGCGTGGAGTTTGCATGTTCTCCCCGTGTCTGCATGGGTTTCCTCCGGGCGCTCCGGTTTCCTCCCACAGTCCAAAGACATGCTGGTTAGGTGGTTTGGCGATTCTAAATTGGCCCTAGTGTGTGGTTGGTGTGTGGGTGTGTTTGTGTGTGTCCTGCGGTGGGTTGGCACCCTGCCCGAGATTGGTTCCTGCCTTGTGCCCTGTGTTGGCTGGGATTGGCTCCAGCAGACCCCCGTGACCCTGTGTTCGGATTCAGTGGGTTGGGAAATGGATGGATGGATGGATGGATGGATATTTTCATCAAGAAGAAGCAAACATACAGCAATGAATCTTTTAGTAGTGAATCTTTTATTTTTATTATTTCACAGCATGTTCCAAGTTTTCTGATAAGGGGAAGGGTAGGAAAGGGCTCCTTAAAAGCTTGTTTTAGTATCATCACTGGACACGTGGCTAATTTCTATGCATGAATAGCCATGCGGTGCTGCATTGACTTACGTGTTATATATCTGTTGACAACAGGTTGTTCAACACAACCTCCTATGATGAATAAAAAATTTGGATGGCGTTTTCCCTTGCCCGGACGCAGGTCACCGGGGCCCCCCTCTGGAGCCAGGCCTGGAGGTGGGGCTCGATGGCGAGCGCCTGCTGGCCGGGCTTGCACCCATGGGGCTCGGCCGGGCACAGCCTGAAGAGGCAACATGGGTTCCCCTTCCCATGGGCTCACCACCTATGGGAGAGGCCAAGGAGGTCGGGTGCAGTATGAGTTGGGTGGTGGCCGAAGGCGGGGACCTTGGTGGTCCGATCCTTGGCTACAGAAGCTGGCTCTTGGGACGTGGAATGTCACCTCTCTGAAGGGGAAGGAGCTTGAGCTAGTGCGTGAGGTTGAGAGGTTCCGGCTAGATGTAGTCGGGCTCACCTCGACGCACAGCTTGGACTCTGGAACCAATCTTCTTGAGAGGGGCTGGACTCTCTACCACTTTGGAGTTGCCCCCAGTGAGAGGCGCCGAGCGGGTGTGGGCATACTTATTGCCCCCCGACTTGGAGCCTGTACATTGGGGTTTACCCCAGTGGACGAGAGAGTAGCCTCCCTCCGCCTTCGGGTATATGGTTTGGATGGTGCGCTGCTGACCTCGACTCAGGACGTTGTGGGTCGGTGAAGGGAGTACTTTGAAGACCTCCTCAATCTCACTAACATGCCTTCCAATGAGGAAGCAGAACCTGGGGACTCGGAGGTGGGCTCCCCCATCTCTGGGACTGAGGTCACCAAGGTGGTCAAAAAACTCCTTGGTGGCAGGGCCCCGGGGGTGGATGAGATACGCCCGGAGTTCCTCAAGGCTCTGGATGTTGTAGGACTGTCTTGGTTGACACGTCTCTGCAACATCGCATGGACATCAGGGACAGTGCCTCTGGAATTGCAGACCGGGGTGGTGGTCCCCCTCTTTAAGAAGGGGGACCGGAGGGTGTGTTCCAACTACAGAGGGATCACACTCCTCAGCCTCCCTGGAAAAGTCTATTCGGGGGTTCTGGATAGGAGGGTCCGTCGGATAGTCGAACCTCGGATTCAGGAGGAACAGTGTGGTTTTCGTCCTGGTCGCGGAACAGTGGACCAGCTCTACACCCTTAGCAGAGTCCTGGAGGGTGCATGGGAGTTCGCCCAACCAATCTACATGTGTTTTGTGGACTTGGAAAAGGCGTTCGACCGTGTCCCTCGGGGAATCCTGTGGGGGGTGCTCCAGGAGTATGGGGTACCGGACCCCCTGATAAGGGCTGTTCGGTCCCTGTAAAACCGGTGTCAGAGCTTGGTCCGCATTGCCGGCAGTAAGTCGAACCCGTTTCCAGTGAGAGTTGGACACCGCCAGGGCTGCCCTTTGTCACCGATTCTGTTCATAACTTTTATGGACAGAATTTCTAGGCGCAGCGAGGGTGTTGAGGGGGTCCAGTTTGGTGGACTCAGGATTGGTTCACTGCTTTTTGCAGATGATGTTGTCCTGTTTGCTTCATCAGGCCGTGATCTTCAGCTCTCTCTGGATCGGTTCGCAGCTGAGTGTGAAGCAGCTGGGATGGGAATCAGCACCTCCAAATCCGAGACCATGGTCCTCAGCCGGAAAAGGGTGGAGTGCCCTCTCAGGGTTGGGAGCGAGATCCTGCCTCAAGTGGAGGAGCTCAAGTATCTCGGGGTCTTGTTCACGAGTGAGGGAAGAATGGAGTGTGAGATCGACAGGCGGATCGGTGCGGCGTCCGCAGTGATGCAGGCTCTTCATCGGTCTGTCGTTGTGAAAAAGGAGCTGAGCCGTAAGGCAAAGCTCTCAATTTACCAGTCGATCTATGTTCCTACCCTCTCCTATGGTCATGAGCTATGGGTAGTGACCAAAAGAACGAGATTGCGAATACAAGCGGCTGAAATGAGTTTCCTCCGCAGGGTGTCTGGGCCCTCCCTTAAAGATAGGGTGAGAAGCTCAGTCATCCGGGAGGGGCTCAGAGTATAGCCGCTGCTCCTCCGCATCGAGAGGAGTCAGATGAGGTGGCTCGGGCATCTGATCAGGATGCCTCCTGGACGCCTCCCTGGTGAGGTGTTCCGGGCACGTCCAACCGGGAGGAGGCCCCAGGGAAGACCCAGGACACGCTGGAGGGACTATGTTTCCCGGCTGGCCTGGAAACGCCTCAGGATTCTCTAGGAAGAGCTAGAAGAAGTGGTCGGGGAGAGGGAAGTCTGGGTATCTCTGCTCAAGCTGCAGCCCCCGCAACCCAACCTCGGATAAGCGGAAGAGGATGGATAGATGGATGGATATCTGTTGACAGCACTTGTAATATTCTCATTGTGGTCAACAAATGTACACTACAAATGAAAAACAGCAAGTTTTTTTGTTTGCTTGTTTAATTTTTTTAAGTACATGTGGAAAGGAAATCCAGCAGTGTTTCTCGACCTTTGTGGCTGATGACCTAAGTACAGCAATCGAAGACCAGGGTGTGGGGAGTGTGAAACAATCCAAGGGGAAGGACAGGGTGTCCCCTTGGTGAAATGAGTCTGGTTATAAGCAGAGCAATGTCAAGAGTGATACATCTTTTTTTATTTTTAGGCAACAACCTTACAGCAGAAATACTCCACATGGCTGCTACAGCTCTATGATGTCACTCTGGCTTCACAAAGCATCATGGGGTTTTTGGAAAAATAAATGTTTGCATATGCTGGCCGCATGGTGAATTTACAGGAAAATATTTGGCAAACAAGGTCACCAACGAACACAGCATATTCTCTGCAAAAAACTTATGCCAAATTTCACTGATCAACAATACTAGTGTCATCCTTTATATGTTTTTCAATTCTGTGGTGGTCAGTGAGATTATCTACATGGAGTTATGCTTGGCCGGTAACATCACTTCAAGAGTGGCCCACCAAATCAACCAAATTAATTAACAGGGCAGGCTCAATTATGGGACACACTGTTGTCCCGTTTGAGGCAGTAACAGAGAAGAGAATGAAGACAAAACTGATGCCATCATGAACAATGCTGAACTTTCTGAAACATTAACATTAAACAAATTCAGCCAAATATTATTTAGCAGAAGTGTCTCAAGAAAAGCTGCTCGGGCTCCTTTACACCAATGGCAATCCAAATTTATTAAGTTCCTGTGTGACTGTAACTGCTTTTATTACCTTTAACAAAGACTCTTCCCTTTTTGGCAATTCTTGGGTGTATTTATATTGAGCTTCTGTAAGTGGGCAAATTTCCCCCTGGGGCAACTTCTGTCAATGTTTCTATCTAAAAAAATTATGTAAAAACACATATCATGGGGAAGCTGTTATCTAAAATTTTTTTTTAATAAATTAGAATACAATATAGGGCAACTAACAAGGTCCAAGTTAGACAGATAGAACAGTTGAATCAGGAGAAAGAAAATCTAGCAATGAGGAAAAATGAAAAGACTCAGTCATCTGTAGTTGTGGCTATATCTTCTCCTGGTTTGAGTCTGATGCAACAGCAGGAGTTCCATAGAATCTCAGTAGAGTAATTCAGAACACAGCTTTCAAGGGGCTGGCAATGACCCAGGCCTTTGGCCAAGTGCCTTAGATTTCGCATGGACATTAAAGCACTACACACTATTGGAGTAAAGGGGAGCAGCAACAGTGTGGAACACAAACACATTAAAAAAAGTGAGAAATTTCAATAAATGGAGTTGAAAATGAAGTTTTTACACCCAGTGTCATCCAGGGTGAAGACTGCAAAAGTAACTCATCGTGGAAAAAGATGCCAGTGTTGCACAGCCAGTGAAAATTCCCATAAACAGTATTAGGTTGGTGTACATAACACATTAAAAAAGGAAAGGGGGCTTCAAGTGCTATGGAAAAATAAACACCAGGTAAAGTCATGAATGCAAGGAATGTAATGTATAGTAATATCAGCCAATCTCATAAATTAATGGGCAGTACTGTGACAAAACTTGTTTTTTTCAGACTATCTGAAAACAGAAAGTACAAAGATTTTATAATAAACCACAACATTATAGCCATGCAATTAATATAACCAAGAAAAACAGCTCAGAGAATCAGGCAGCTTCAAGATGAGAGTGTGAGTGTGGTTTATTATTATACATTGTCAATACATATTGACAAGAACAAAGTGAATGCCAAGCCCTTCTATAGTATGGGACACCATTAAATCTACAGAGAGATATAATTACAGCAACAATATCAAATAAACATCCTTATCAGGATGCTGTGATAAGATATTTTATTGCCTTTAGAATACGAGGTCTGCACTTTTCAAGCTTACTTGAATTTAAAGTCCCCTCAAAACTGATTAAAGAGGGTGGCTGGTATTCATGTGGGGAGTTCAGGCAATTACATGATTAACAGAAAGACACTACAGATGCCAACATCTGAAAGAAGAACTGCAAGAAAGAAAACTACAGAAAATCACTTAATACACAAACACTTTAGCGTTTACTTCTTTATGAAACCAGTACCAAGTCTGCTCATAACATTTATCACAAGGCATCTTCTGGGCACACTTAAAAACTAACCATGTCTCCTAAAATTTGATTGTAGCACAAACATCCATAGGATTTAATAATTATCCTTTATTTGAAGATGAGTATCTGTAGCAGTATAATTAAAGACTTATTTACTGTACATATTACCTTACAAACATTAAATACAAAAGTAAATAAAATGGCAACACCAACGACAACTTTCAGTAAGTCTATAATAATGAAATTCTTCCATCCATTCAGTTAACGTTATGTGCACATGTTTGGTGTGTGGGAGGAAAAAACTACAGAAACACAAAGTATATCCAGATATTAACCACACTGGAACTCAAGCCTAAGAATCTGAATACCATAAAAATGGAAACAGAATTCAGGAGTAATACAGGGATGTGGAGCATCAAGGTTGTATGGTGTGTAGGGAAAAAAGTTTCTAAATTATCCCCACTTGCCAGAAGGAAGGAGAGGAGAAAAAAAAATAGCTGTTGTCCAAAAAGACTGTGCTTCTTGATTATGTATGTGCTTTCCTGGGCAGACTAGTGATGTTGTAAGATTTGCTCCACTAACGACTTGTGCAGTCTGCAACATCCTGTGTAATGCTTTACAACAGAATAATATGATACATTTGGAAAAAATCAAAAAAACTTCTAGCTCTGTTCATCTCTTGTCTACCCTATTTCTCTTTCAGCTTACAAATCCCTTCCTCAGTGTCATAAGAATTTAACTTGATAGAAATATATTCCCTACTATTTATAGTGGTAAATCTTTGGAAGTAAAATGATGAATTCAGCTGCAAAGAAAAGTAACATCATTATTTTTTTATGTCTATGAAATATTTTAATTAAATGTATATCTCCTATTTTTCTGCCAACATCTACACAATGGTCTTGAAATAACTGCGGATATGGATTACCTAATGACTGACGTCAATGGCCTAAATGACCAGTCACTACATTTCCCTTCATTCAATACTACTACACCCAAATATGGGTTTAGAATAAGTTTATTTAGCAATATAACATTTAGCTTGTGACAAAAACTGCTAAGATTATGATTTTAATTAATATACATGCATCTATTTCATGCACAATGCCCTTGAAATCCTTACAACATGTTCAAATACACTCAATGAGAAACACATGCAAAGAGCAACTTGTACAATATTCTGTGTGCGGCGCCATTCAGATGGTTGTAATTAAACTTAATTTATGTCACTTACCAGCAATGACTTGGCTATGACATTCTCAACTATTTTTAGATCATGTTTCATGGGTTTGTACTTGGTGTTTGATCCTTCCATCTCCTCATCAGCAAAAAATCGAAATAGCAGGGGTTCATCCTTGAATTCACTTTTTTCCAGCACTGAAAAAACATGACATGTTTACAACTTTATAGTTAAAATACCATTCATATAGCAAGGCTCAGGAGGCAAAATACTGCATTATGTAGATTTTTTTTAAAATGAAAATTTCATGCATAAACAAAAACAGCATTTTTCATTTTGTTTATGATTTTATTGACTTCAAGGGTTCATTTTAATGCATAATAATAATAATAATAATTCTTTACATTTATATAGCACTTTTGTCACTACTCAAAGTGCTCTCCAAGCAGGGAGGACCCAGGAAGTGAACCCACAAATCTCCTTACTGCAAAGCAGCAGCGCTACCACTGCACCACCTGCAAGCATACACTAGAGATAAGTAAGACACGTGTGTTACACCTTGTTCAGATCATATAGGCTGTCCAATATGTTATGTGTTGACTATTAGCTAAAAATAAAACAACTGTATGAGTACTTGAATGAAACACTACACAAAGTAACGTGCATTAACTGAAGCTTACAAATACAATTCATGGTCCACAAGGAGGCAGCAATTAGCACAGTTGTCTCAAAGCTCAAGAGACCTGAGCTAGTTAGGCAGCCTGTGGCTTTTGTGGGTTTTCGCTGGATGCTTTGGTTTCCTTTGACATCCCAAACTGGCAGCTCTAAATTGGCCTAGTATGAGGGAGTTTGAGCTTGTGCATAAATGTGCAGTGATAGACTGGGGTCCTGTCTGATGCTGGCAAATGCCTAAAGATAGGCCCCAATTCCCTACAACCATGTACTGGAGAAAGCAAACTGAAAAAATGGTAGACATTTTATAAATACTTATCATTATGATTAAAAAAAAGAAAATCATACTTTGCGAGACTCTGCTTAAAGGATAAGTTCAGTATGTTTCATGTCAGACTTATTTTGTGCAGGTGAGGTTTTAAGGGCGGCACGGTGGCGCAGTGGGTAGCGCTGCTGCCTCGCAGTTGGGAGATCTGGGGACCTGGGTTCGCTTCCCGGGTTCTCCCTGCGTGGAGTTTGCATGTTCTCCCCATGTCTGCGTGGGTTTCCTCCGGGCGCTCCGGTTTCCTCCCACAGTCCAAAGACATGCAGGTTAGGTGGATTGGCAATTCTAAATTGGCCCTAGTGTGTGCTTGGTGTGTGGGTGTGTTTGTGTGTGTCCTGCGGTGGGTTGGCACCCTGCCCAGGATTGGTTCCTGCCTTGTGCCCTGTGTTGGCTGGGATTGGCTCCAGCAGACTCCCGTGACCCTGTGTTCAGATTCAGCGGGTTGGAAAATGGATGGATGGATGGGTGAGGTTTTAACCTATCAGCATGATCATGCAGCAGCCTAGGCACCGTTTCACTTTGTCTACAGTGAAATGTTTTGCTAGCTAAATATTAAATGCCAAAAGTGCATCAAGAGTTTTATTGTAGCAGCCCTGTTAGTTGCATAAGGTGGTAGACTAAGCTATTAAAAAGCCAACCTTGAATTTGCATTCCCATGTTTATTTGTTTCTTAATTTTAATATCCACAAAATAGTATTTTCAATGCTTTATGTTGGAATGTTTTTGTATGCATGAGCCTATGGATATATGGGTGGCGCCTAACACGTGTTTAACAAATACGTGAGCTGCGGCTTATGGTGAGATTGTTCTAAGGATTTAAACAAATAAGTTATCATTTTGTACCTGCTCACATACACTCTCATTCACACTCCAACTAACTCAAATTTGCCTTTCACCTAATCCACGTGTTTGGGGATGGGAGATAACCCTTCTTTCATTCAGGGAGAACATGCAAGCTCCATATGAAGAACAACCGGGCACAAGATTTAAAACCAGGAAGCCAGATCTATGAAGCAGCAGCTCTACCATACACCATTATATAAGAGCTACTCATTTATACTGTGACGGATGGCTGGGGCCCATGCCTGGCCAGGACGCCCCTTCACTACATCTGCCAGGGGGACAAGGGTGGAAAGCCCAGTATCTCCCCCTGGACACTAGATGGCAGCCTCCCTGGGTTGCAGCGGTGCCTCGGACTCCCCCAGGGCTTCATGGGGGTTGGAGTTCTATGCAGCTCTGTGGGGTTCCGCAGGCGCCGCCAGGGGGTGCTGCAACAGGAGCGGCTGGCCCCTTTTGGGCACTGGTTTCGCCTTACCCGGAAGTGCAGCCGGATGTTGGCGATCAACCACCTGGAGCACTTCCGGGTGCCTGATAAAAGGGAGCCAGTGACCACCACTCAGCTTGCTGTGGAGGAGTGGTGGTAGAAGAGAGAGAAGTGCATTTTACTCTACTGGTGTGCTACTGTTTGGGACTGTGTTGTGGCTGGAGGGATTATGGGGAAGATGTGCCCTCCAGCTGAAGAAAAATAAAAACAGTTTATTTTACACGTGCCTCCCGTGTCAATCTGTGTCGGGTCGGGCGCAATATAGCGCCTTTTCTTACAATACATATAACGTAAAACAATGAGAGTAAACAGAGGGACATCCTTTACATGTTGTAAAACTGTAATGGCCAGTGCCATTTTTCTACACTGTAGTGGGTTAGGCCAGTAATATCACTACAAGAGAGCCCCACCAAAATAAACAAGCTGATTAAGAAGGCAGTCTCACTTATGAGATAAATTGTGAATCCAATGGAGGGAGTATCAGAGGAAAAAATGAAGATAAAACTAATGGCTATTATGAACAAAGCTGCACATTCTCTCTGTGACACACCAACACTGAGGAGTTTTAGCTGACAAATTAGTCAACAAAAGCATGTTAAGAAATGCTACTGGGGCTCCTTTATAGCTACAGCAATACGCCTGTATATGGCCTCACTCACTATGAGTGCTCACTTATGTTTAATCAAAGTCAGACGCTTTCTTATTTTGTAATGCATTGAGTATATGTGGAGTGTTGTTGTTGTTTACTAAAATATTTCTTGAGCTTCTGTCTTCAGTAACTACTCCCATTTTTAAAAGGGGGTCAATACTTTTTTGACTAGATTTTTCCAGTAGAGCTTTTGGCATGATTTTTTACGGCCAGAGATGAAAAACTATCAAGTTATTAGATATCTTTCTGAACTCTCTATATCACAACTTTGACTTAATTTCTGATTTATTGTTTTAGACTTTGTTGATCGGCTTAGCTTTTTGTCTTCCTGGCATTCTGACCGTAGCTCATTCTCAGACTATAGTTCTGCGTGTTGTGTTATGCCAAGTAATCTCTTTTCATAACATTTTCAGTCCTCATCTCCGAGTCCTCAAGAGCACTGCACAAGCAGTCATAGACCTGGCACAGCTATCCATTGCACCACTGGCACCACTCACAGAAAAAAAATACTTAACTAGAATAACATTTTTATGCTTTAATTAAAAGAAGCAATACTAGATATGCAAAATACCACTCACATACATAGTCCTTATTTCATAATGCTCTCCAAAAGGATTTCACCTTACATTTCCCGTAATGACCCTTACTGAGAAATCAACAAGATATCTCAAAATGCACTTTGAACTCAGCTAATCTTCCTAGAGAGTGTACAGTGAATAACTGAGAACATCATTAGCTGTCAGTATTTAATTACATGCAGTAATTGCTTGACTACAGCATATTAAATCATTCAAGTACAGTACATGTTAAACTTGTGCACATATGGGGATGTTGGCTGTCATGATTCTTTATGTTACTTTTCTTTTTATCCTTGAATTTTTTAAAGCATCTTGTGGCGGTCCACTCTGCAAAATACTTCAAATATAATAACATATAAAGAAGTGGAGTGTGTGATATGGTATTCAAAACTCAAAACAAATTAATCAATTGGAATTGTTAAGATAGCACAATCACATTACACTTCAATTATCACACTAATGATGCAGGCATCACTGTTATCTACATGTAAAATATTTTCTTCATTGATTTATCATTTAAAACAAAAACACTATTCTAGCATAATTCCAAGCAGCCCCTTAATAAAAAGTGGCACAGTTATTAAGCAGGTAGACTCAAGGCCAAAATCCCGTGTGATTGTGCTGCTGTCTCACTGTGACCTTTTTAATACTTCAGATGTAAGTGGTATAATAATTTATAGAGCAGTAAAAAAAGGATTATCAAGACTGACATGATGGAAGTAAGAAATACACACATCATGTTTTATGCACTCTTCTTTTTTTATCAATGAGTCTGGTTGCAAACCTTTTTTTATATTTGTTAACCTTTTGTGGATATGGTTGTCTCATTCCTTGAGAATGAATCAGAATATAAAGCTCCTGAATTCAAATTTAATGAACTCACCAGTAACATTTGGGATTTGCAAGTAATCTGAAGGGTACTGCTTTGGACAGGAGTGTAATACAAAAGGAATGGAGACTATTTAATTCAACTTGCTAGGTAAGACTAGGGGTCTTACACTGCAACATTGACTTGACAATTTACTTCAGACTTCAATTGCAAGAAATACTTATACAATATACAAAACACCACATTATAACAATTTTTATGTATTTAATTATTTAGTAACCAGTAATGGCGCACTGCACGATAACGTGCAGTGAATACACTTGACTTGAGCATTCCTAGTTGTCATACTCTTTCTTTGTACGTTTAGCATTCATTTGCTCAGAGGTTGATGCGCTTGCTGCTTCATGAGTGGCTCTTCTTTTCTCCAGCCTAGCGGCCCACTTCTTTTCACGTTAAAACTAAGTAAATCAGTGTTTGTGGTGCAATTACTTATTACGTTTTCTTTAATTTTTCACTTAAGCTGGCACTTAAGTGTTCAATCTGCCTCAAGAATGATTTAAGATATGAAGAGGTAGGGGAAGTGACGGCGAAGGTGGTAGGGAATGAGAACGGGGACTGCATGGCTGCCCTGCTGGCCGTTGCCGAGAGTTGATTCTACAATAAAATAAAGTAAAAATAAAAAGAGTAATAAAAATCATCACCCCGACAGTAGAGGTCACGTAGTATATGTGTACCAAATATCAGGTCAATAGTTCAAACAGTTTGCAAGCTACATGTGATTTAAAATCCTGAACAGACAAACGGACAACCACGGTAGCGCATTATGTATGAAGATAATACATGTAATTTATATAGCACTCGTGGTTTTAGTAAAAACATTATTGGTGTCTGGTAGCTTCACATACTTTTATGAAATTATGTTCATGAGTATAACAAGCAACTTATAAATCACGGCAAATTAAGACTTACCATGATGCATGAAACCATTGTCACAAAGCTCAACTCCCAGGATTATTGCTTCTTCTCTTGTTCGACAATCTCCCTAAATAAATATAATAATTTACACAAGTGGAACCAATAAACAATTAAAACAATTAACAGTTGTGTGATATCTTTAAAAAAGAGACAAACAAAATCAGTAAACCTAATTTTAGAACCTCTCTTTTATTAAATACAACCTGTGCTATCCATTTAAGACAGGTTGAAGTCTAAGAAATCAATGTTAACATTTGCAGTGCAGCATCTATTGAAATGGATTTTATAAACATGAAGTACTAAAATGCATTGCATTTATCTTTGTCACAGATGGTACATCATACACATTTATAGTAATAAAACATATTACAACAAACATTTGCAATGCACCATCAGTTGGAATACAACAAACATTTGCAATTCACCATCAGTTGGAATGGCAAAGGGCAAATGCAAAGCATATGTCTCTATTATATGCCATTTGGTATGGGATTCATAAAACCATCTGTTGGAATGATTAATGCAGTGTATTTTATTATTATAAATATCTGTAGTGTGCCATCTGTTGAAATGACAGAGACACAGCAATTGTACAGACAGAGAGATATACCGACACATTGACACTTATCCTTTAATTAATGTAAGACTTGAGCATATCAATGCTAAGGTGGTGACTTAAAACATACTATATAACAAAATAAGCCATTGACTGATGTAATTGTAGACATTTCTGGTTACGCATGAAAACAAACAGCTATGAAAAAGTGGAAACATAAAAAGTAATTATAAAATATAAATTAACAAATCTCATAAACTTCAAACTTGCTGCATTTAAAATGTACGAATTGTCAGCAATGGAAAATACACTGCCTGTCCAAAAAAAAAGTCGCCACCAAAAAAAAAGGTCACACACTAATATTTCGTTGGACCGCCTTTAGCTTTGATTATGGCACGCATTCGCTGTGGCATTGTTTCGATAAGCTTCTGCAATGTCACAAGATTTAGTTCCATCCAGTGTTGCATTAATTTTTCACCAAGATCTTGCATGATGGGTGCATCACTTCATCTGCCTTTCTTCTTACCCTGATGCGCCCATCACTCTGGAACAGGGTAAATCTGGACTCATCAGACCACATGACTTTCTTCCATTGCTCCAGAGTCAATTCTTTATGCTCCCAAGCAAACTGAAGCCTTTTTTCTGGTTTGCCTCACTGATCAGTGGTTTTCTTACGGCTACACAGCTGTTCAGTCCCAATCCCTTGAGTTCCCTTCGCATTGTGCGTGTGGAAATGCTCTTACTTTCACTATTAAACATAGACCTGAGTTCTACTGTTGTTTTTTCTTCGATTTGATTTCACCAAATGTTTAAGTGATCGCCGATCACAATCATTCAGGATTTTTTTCCGGCCACATTTCTTCCTTGAAGACGATGGGTCCCCACTATCCTTCCAGTTTTTAATAATGCGTTGGACAGTTCTTAACCCAATTTTAGTAGTTTCTGCAATCTCCTTAGATGTGTTCTCTGCTTGATGCATGCCAATGATTTGACCCTTCTCAAACAGACTAACATCTTTTCCACGACCACGAGACGTGTCTTTCGACATGGTTGTTTATGAAATGAGAAGCAACTAATTGCACCAGTTGGGGTTAAATAACTTGTTGCCAGCTGAAAGATAATCGCCCATGCAGTAATTATCCAATAGGAGGCTCGTACCTATTTGCTTAGTTAAATCCAGGTGGCGACTTTTTTTTTGTGTACAATATTTGTGCTTTTACCCTTTGGTGTAAAGAACCCCAAATTAGAATAAATAACTTAGGGCCATGTGAGAGAAATGCTTAAAGAAAAAACTAATTGTAACTGGTGGGAATCAAACTCAGATTTGTTGGTTAAAAGACAATTGTGCTAACCGTCACACTGCCACTATATCCTACATGGTGCTATATCTTTGGTATGAGAACACATTTCACAATTTCTCACCACTTACTGTAACCCGTGGGGAAAGAAGGTCAAAATTCATATGTTAAAAAACTGACTAATACCTGTTGCACCAAATTTCAAGTCTGTGGTTTCAAAGACAAAGCTGTGCATAAAGAACAAGCAAACAAGAGATTGTTCTTTACAGAAATAGAGATGTACCTAATTAAATGATCAATAATAATAAAAACAAATACATACAAACAAACTACATATTCACAGAATAAAACAAAATATGCTGACTGTGATCATAGGACTAATTTTTGTTCCAGAAATTATTACAATATATATATGTTTATTTTATAAATTTTAAATTAAAGACCACTGTGTTGTATGTGAGTTTTTTCTCCAAGACTACATGAGGACTCCAAGCTGGCCCAGTTTGCAAGGTAATGCTCTGCATGGTCTGCCACCCTAAACAGGCTTGGATTCTGCCCTGCACCCAATGTGGTTATCTTAGGTAACGGTTCATAAGAAGCAAATTTAAAAAATGAAAGAATGGGTAAAAATATTGAGTCCACAGCACATACTTGAGCCACTGTTCCTTGAGGCAAATCAGATCTACCAATTGATGTTTATCAATTGTTAATATTCCATGAATTGTTTATATTTGCATATTATATTAATAGTGTAATTTTGTTAAAATTTTGACCAGCACAAAATCTGTTGTGTGTTATGAGGCAAGCCTTTAGCAATGTTTATTTATTTTTATCTGATAAGAATTCTGCATCTCAAAAAGAAAGTGCCTTTTTGCTATTCTAATCTGTTTCTGCTCTCATGTAACCAAACAGGCATGTGTTTGTCATTTCCTCACTTATCCCTATCAAGCCATACTACCTTTGTATAAACAGGAAAACTGTGAAAGAAAAAAATGTACCTGTGCAATAAGCCAGTCTATCAACTTATTTGCCATCACTACTGACTTGTAGGTCCGCAGATGGTAGTCTTTATCCCTTCAGTTAAATGAAAGAAAACTGGTTAAAAGTGCAGAATTCAAAAAATGCAATTTGTTACATTAAAATGCACAGAACTTATTAAACTATATAAAATAATCCTGTATGTCAACTTCATACTATTTACTGAAGGAGATCTGCAAGAAGGTTAGATAGATAGATAGATAGATAGATAGATAGATAGATAGATAGATAGATAGATAGATAGATAGATAGATAGATAGATAGATAGATAGATAGATAGATAGATAGATAGCCACTTGCTTACTGTAGACTTTCTCCTCTTTCTCCCCTTTAAGAATTATTTAGAAAGTGTCTGCTACAAATATATGTTGAGCTTTTTATGTAAATGTACAGAAGTACATGTAGATTATACTGAAACACACAAAAATATTTAAACAGATGGCCAACACACTTTGGTTCTGTTTTTCTATATTCAGACCTTGTCTGTCATGGGACACGTGCTTCTTAGAGATTTCTGCGATACTGAAGCCATTATATCCATCCTGGCAGCGTCCAAGGAAGAAATATTAAGACAAATTAAATATGGCATTATTTTGTTATTGTAACTCAAGTTTACAAAATCAAACATAAACACCTGTAAGAAGCTCATTGAACAAAATTATAATAGGGTTTCTGACAATCATCTTTTTCCTCTTTAGAAAAGCAGTAGGAATTGTCCTATGGTATGGAGAGCACAACGTCTTATTCCTCTGTCCACAGAAAATGTCAAATTATTCCTTGATAATTTTGGGACAGTAATTATTTCAACAAAATATTACCATTCAAGTGGGAACATATTTCTCAACAATGCTAATAACACTAATTTGCGCACTCTCTGCTTTCACACTACACATTTGCACATGTTTACTTGAACTGTGTTCTAGGTGCCTGGGATACAAGGTAATAGGCAGGGACACCAGTATTAAGAAAAGTCAACGGTGGCCTTGGTGGAAGAATTTATGTTTCCCCAAGGCAGTAGTAGGCAGTTGATCCAAAGCTGACAAATTTTTGTCCTTCTCAGCTAAAAAGAGAGGGACAGGCAAAAGTTACAGGTCAAGTAACTCAGTAATAGGTGAGGTAAGAAAGACTGGCACTAAGCTAGTAGTCTCTCAGCCATCCAGCTACTCAATACAGTTTGCATCATCTTAAAGAAAAATTAAGAAATAACAGACACTTGTCACATGCTATGCCATAAATAATACGAAAAATACAAAAACAGCTAAGATATTTTTATTTGGGGAGGATGGAAGCTTCTTTCTTTTCAAGTGCATAAAAGGCATAGTTAACTTATATGTGCATAGACAGGATTTGGTGCCAATAATACATTAACTATTTTGAGAAAATGTTACCTATAACTTGTTTTGTATCATTATATAATCTTAAAATGGATATGTGCCATATTCACACTACAAAATAAAATCAATCTAAACATCAGAATAATACTACTGTACTACTGGGTCCATCGCTAGTTGTGTTTCAGCTAACAAAGCATATTTCTGTGTTATCCAACATAAATTTTTCTTTAAAAAGGAAAAGAGACTGCTGCAGGGTCATGCTGAGCAAAATCAAAATATATGCTTAAACATGCTTTTGAAATATCCCATTAATTAAAAACAACTTCAATGAGCTCAAATTAAAATTACAAGCATACAACACTTGAGTCATTTAAGATGGAGATCATTTCAGTTTTTTTTTAATATAGAGAGCATTCTAATTATATCCAGAATCCATGTGCAGTTTTGGCAAAAAAAAAAGTCTTGAGGTGCTTAGGACTGAAGCCTGTTGTACATATGGAAAAAAAACTCATTGGGATCTTTGATTCTTAGATGTTCATGTGATTTAATAAATGTGAGCAGAGAGAATCAATAAAAGCAATGAGGGCAGAAAAAAAACGTAAGTGCCTGCGTTCAAAAATAAGTGAAAGAACTAATTCTACCACTGAGGTCAGTAAGTTTACAAAATGTAATTATGCAGCAGATTTAAAAATAAAAAAGTCATTGGTTTCTGACAATGCATTACCAAGACTGCAATGGGTTCTGCTGTTATTGGGGAAGTTAAGAAAAAGTGCTGCATTTAAAGTATCAATTTGTATTTATTCACTCGTTATACATACATATACTGTATCTATAATGCAAATCCTTTTATATATTATTATATGGTGCAAACTAAATCACATGCAGTCATGCCCACTCTCACTGATGGTGAAGATGCGGAGGTGCTGTGGTCATTTATGCATCCCAGGGTGCATCTGAAAAGGCTTGAGTGGAGTAACAACACAAAGGTTGTATGTAAAAATGGTCTTTTCTATTTTCTGAGGAGGTTGAGGTTGTTAGGTGTATGCACTCTTGCATTGTTTCTACCAGTCGGTAGGGACCAGTGTATTCTTCTATGCAGCAGTGTACAGGAAAAACAGTTGTTTGAACCAGTGATGTCAACAGACTAAATAAACTGATTAAAAAGGTTACTTCATGCTGAACACATCTGAGGGAGTGGTAGAACGAAGGTCACTCAGCAAACTGCATACTATCCTGGACAAAGTTTGTCACCTCACAGATGAGATTCTGGCTAGGCAGAGGAGCACATTCAGTAACAGATTGAGACTACTGCATTATTCCAAGGAGCACTATGCCAAGATGGTGTTATTACCTGTGTGTTGAATCGTACTGAGCTCGTCTACTGGTAGCAGTCATCTTAAAAGACAATGACTCTATGGTCAATATACTGTGCAATGACAACTACTACTGTGGCAATGACTAACATTCTGTACTGTGTTGTAATTATAACTGACAGGTCTGTGCAATTATAACCACTATACACTTAGTAAATACTTTACATCACTGGGTAGAGAGGGTACAAATCCCAGGCAGGCACAGTTATGCACAGGCTGCCATTCACTCATGCTGAACCAATTATATAGCACCTTGAGCATGGGAAAGGCGCTATATAAATAAAATGTATTATTATTATTATTTTTACAACACTTCAGGGTTTTCAGTTAGGAAACAGACATGCATAAGGTAAAACAAGAGAAGGCAAATATGCATTACAGCTTATAAAAGCCAAACAAAACCTAAAGAAATTCATTAACGCAAAATGAATCTGTTGCTGTAGTTTGTCTTCTGTCAGCATTCGTAATTAAGCTTTCATTAATATTGTATATCTTTTCTTTACTACCTAATCAGAAGTAACAACAGGAGTTTTACAAATATTAGCTTGGGAATTTAAACCTTGTAACATATGGTTAAGTACTTCTCAACTACTTTATTACATTTAAAAGTAATGTGCTTTCATTCTTCAAATTTTTCTGTGTGATTATACCAGAAACTTATAAAACTAAATAACCATAAATCACTAAAAAAGTACACCCTCTGAAACATTGGTTTCTGCTAAATTGCAAATTTCATATTACCTGAAAGTAAATGTAATTCTTGACACTATCGAACAACTCCACAGGGGGGTGTGGAGGAGGAGGAGACCTCTTCACACATATGGATGTGTTATCTAATACATTTTTGTCATTAACCTCAAAGCAGTAGAATTAGAAAAGAGAACTTTGCACTCTAAACCATCATGACTATGTTGTGTGGGTGACAAAAGGACCATGAAATAGTGTATGTGTTATTATTACCATTTTAAATAAAGTAAATATGTCTTCTCACCTGATAACTGCAGTAAACAGACTATGAAGCCGACAATAGAGTCTGACGCCCTGAAGATGAAAGTATATAAAGAGACATTTTTTAGGCAAAACCCATCTCTAATGAAAATGGAAACACCAGGTTTATTTCTTACTTGCATCCACAGAAACAAAGAATCCAAATAACATAACAGAATGATTACCTTGGAGATGACATCTTGCATGTCACTTCTTGGATGGTAAGTGCCGTCATCATATCTGAATCTGTAGAGTAACTGCTCGGACTTAAACTGGTGCTTGTCTGTAACTGAAGTAAAAAATTAATGTTTAAAACAATATAAATGATCACAACAAATGAAGGCATCTTTAAAGAAATAATGTTGCACTGGTAGGTTTATTTATTTTCTCTTCTCACAAGTCAGAAGTTTAAGCACAGATAACTGAAATCCTAATTATGGAATAAGTAGGGGTCATTGATGGGATAAAATGTTATAATAGAGCAAAACTAAAAATCCTAGTCAAGAGAGTTAGAGCATATCTTATAATTCTTAAGCAAAACAATTTAACAAAACTTTCAGGATGATTGATGGACACAAAATCTTCCACCATGAGCTCCATAGCAGAGAGAGGAGGTCAATAATTCAAGAGAACCACGGACTGTAACAAAAATATTTATTTACATAGCACATTTTCATACATGAAAGTAACTCAAAGTGCTCTGCAATATTCTTTCCGAATGACAGCAGACACTTATGGTGGTTTAAACATTTAGTGTGTGGCGTACCAGGCACTGCCAACAGGGTGGAGACTCAGGACTGCAGGAAATACACATTTCAGTTATACCTTGTCTGTTGACTCAAAAAACTTTATTAGAAAAGTGGAACAAATATGGCAAAAGAATTAAGAGATGTAGTCTTGCAAAAAAAAAACACTATATTCAACCGTTAAATTACTGTATTTTATTGAACTATATGTTGCACACCTGAATTGCAGCAACTATGCATTAGTAAGGTCTAAAAAATAGTTTCAAATCATTTAAATATCAAACGCCTCTGCTAATTTAAGATGTATTAAGCATGTGTCATAACAGAGAAATGGAAAATCAAATATTTATTTTTCTCAAAATAATAAATGTAAAGACATTCCTTTATTGCAGGGGTTCCCAGCCTGGGATGTCTGCACCACCAGAGGATACAAGATGGCATTTCTGGGGGTGCAACAAAGAGGAAGGCTGCATTCCAATTTGCCAAAATTGAGTGAGGTGCTTTGTCCGAATTTATTGTGGCACAATCCATGACTTGCAGTGTGCCATCATTTGCAGGTCATTTTATTAGTTAGTGTTCCTTCTCTATGATATGAACATTCTCATCCTTGCTGCAGGCAGAGCTTTCATAAAATTGACAAACTTTTCATTTATTTTTTTTTTAAGAGAATGGAATTTGGACCTTGCATTGATCTGTAGAGAAGGGTGAGGTCTAGTATTGATTTCAGTGCAAGCATCTGTGAAACATCACTGATTTCAAGATTTGAGTGTATTTTTGCCTAAGGGGGTGGACAAGGAGGCCTGAGCAGGATGCAACATCTTTTGCTTACACTCAGCTTATCTGTTATGCTGGCGGCCCTGGCGGTAGTGCAGCAATTTTAACTGTGCTATGCATCTGGCTTTGAACTGCGGTGCAGGTGTTATGGAGGCACAAAGCTTGAAGACTGGGTTTTAATGCTTAGTAGCACACTGGTACCCATTGCATTACGGGGGTCTCCAATCTCCAAATCGTGTATCATTTCCTTGCAACACTTGATACTTCACGGGATACCCCAACCCCTGGATCATCAATTGAATGTCTACGCTTACTGAGGAACACATTTACAAGATTATTGAGATTTATAAAGGTAAATTGCTCAATTTATATTTAAATAATATGCACTGAGTTAAAAGCATATATTTTCAGTTCAATTTTCTCACCCACGGTAAGGTATACAGTTCACTTTGTGGTTCAAAAATTAGAAATTTGACTTCATCTTCAAATGTGATATTGATTTTGCAGTGTGTGCGAAACAGAAATCAAATATTTTCTAAGGGTACGGAGCATAGAAAAGGTTGTGAACCAAAGTTTTACTGAGACCACTTAGTACAACCTTAGGGTTACAAAGAAACTACACCTATTCAGGAAGCACTTTTCATACCTGGCAGGAACCAGCTACAGACTTAAGGCCAGTCTATCTCAGGGCACACTAGCCATACAAGTTAAAATAAGTGGCAGAGATATGAAGTTAGACTATCTATTCATTCTTTAAAAAACTCACTCAGGTTGGGTAAGCTCGAGCCTGTTTTAGCAAAACTGAAACAAAGCAGAAAGCAAGTCTGGTCAGTGTTTCAGTTCTGTACATTCACTCACAGTGGAGTGATTTACAGGTCGCAATCACCCCATCAGACACATATTAGGAACATCAATGAAAATCAGTTGTGGACATGGAAAAACAAGTCAGATCCACATTGACATTGATCAGGCCATCTCCTGAAGGTGTGAGGCAACTACTATAACCACTACACCACTGTGCCACTCTAGCAATTGAAAATGATAATAAAGTAAGCATACAAAACCTTCTTTAAAACAGCTTTTTTGTCTATAGTAGCAGGTATTACTGAACAGGTGAGAGCTCAAAAAACATTTGTTGTTTTTCCTCATAATTAAAATACAGTTATTGGATGGAGGCTTGATTATATCTTTAGTTTTTTGTCCAGTTCTGTAGATTATATTCCAGAAAAAGTACTTTGTTGAAAGATAAATCTTTGATAAGACAGCAATTACATTTAATGGGAACTTTTTTTTATTTATTTTTTTTTATCTATGCTTCTCTGCATTTTACTTCAAAGCATGATGCATACTGTACACCGTAAAGATTATCATGTAGGAGTAGCATCTAGGATGAGCTTTTTATTAAAATTAAAGGCTTCATCAAGAATGTTTTCATGTAATATTCTGTGGCGTTCTTTTACATGTAGAAGCACATTCTCACACTGTGCCATATTGTAGCTGCAATACTAAGGCCTGCGTCTTTCCAGTATCCCCTTTCCTTGAACCAAAATACATCAATATTACTTATGATGATTTAATCAGAAACTATAGCTTCCATTTGAAAGTTTTTCTACTTTTCTCACTCATTGTCCGTTCTTATTCTTAATGGTCAGTCTTTGCTTCTTTCTAAAGCCAGCGAATTATGAGAAGCTCATGACTACTTGGCATTCACTATACAAACCATAACCACTTCCTTGCTGAATCTCAGAATCTTAATACTTAGAGTACTCATTAACATGGCTTAACACTTAAAAACATATAACTTAGGAAAACTGAATATTCTCAGACCCCCTTAACCCAATGCATGATCACAAAGGGTCAGTTCCTATCTTGTCCATCGCAGAGCCCACTCTCCTTTGTGGCAATTTAGCAGCATCAATTAACATAACTTGCATAACTTTGGGGATGTGGAAAGAAAACCGGAAAACCCAGAGGGAGACGAAATCAGATACAAGAAGAATGTGGAAACACCACAAGGATAGTGAAAGGGCAAAGGATTATTCAAACACAGGGTACTAGAACCATTAAGTGGAATCAAGGCAGTACTACAAATTAGAGAAAAGATGAAAGTATGTTGTGGTTGTGCTGCACTTTAATATTGCTTCATACAGCCCCATTTTACTTTAAATTAATCAAAAGAGTGAAAAAAGTAACTATTCTATTGTACGGCATATGAAAATAAACCTGAAAGTATATCTGAAACAGAAACTCCTAGTGTAATTCTGCTAATTTTTTAAAGAAGTCAGTAACTTAGATATTTCAAAGGTTTTAACCTTTATTTTCATGCATATAACACATCTTCATTTTCTAAAATACTTCTTGCTATATTCTGTCAATAATATGACCTCTTTGTATATTCCCAAGGGGTATAAAATGCACTCATTTGTTTGTTCTCTCTCAATATTTGGTCAGCTTTGATCTGACAGGATATTTCTTTTAAACACACGATGTAAGTAATTATATATTTTCCTTCTTACTTTTCATTTAGAAAATGTAATAATATAAACGTGTGAGTAGGTGCCCACTTATAGACACTATAATCAAAACAAGTATTAGCTTTTGAGGCAAGAGACAAGAGAAAAGCTTTACTACTTAGTTTTCTAAGTCTGTGCTAAAAGACACGTAGATTAATGTATTACAGAAACAAATTCCAATCTCTTCATCAGCAGCATTTATTATACATTCTTACTACAGTAATCCCTCGCTATATCGCGCGTCGCCTTTCGCGGCTTCACTCCATCGCGGATTTTATATGTAAGCATATTTAAATATATATCGCGGATTTTTTGCTGGTTCGCGGATTTCTGCGGACAATGGGTCTTTTAATTTCTGGTGCATGCTTCCTTAGTTGGTTTGCCCAGTTGATTTCATACAAGGGACGCTATTGGCAGATGGCTGAGAAGCTACCCGGCTTACTTTTCTTTCTCTCTCGTGCTGACTATCTGTGATCCTGACGTAGGGGGTGTGCGCAGGGCGGCTGTTCGCACACCTAGACCATACCGAAAGATTATCTTCACGTTGCTACCTTCTGTGTGCAGCTTTTAAGTATGCTGCACGGTGCTTCGCATACTTAAAAGCTCAAAGGGCACGTATTGATTTTTTTATCTGTCTCTCTCTCTCTCTCTCTGCTCCTGACGGAGGGGGTGTGAGCTGCCGCCTTCAACAGCTTTGTGCCGTGGTGCTTCCCATACTTACAAGCCAAACAGCCCTATTGATTTGTTTGCTCCTTTGAAGAGGAAGATATGTTTGCATTCTTTTAATTGTGAGACTGAACTGTCATCTCTGTCTTGTCATGGAGCACAGTTTAAACTTTTGAAAAAGAGACAAATGTTTGTTTGCAGTGTTTGAATAACGTTCCTGTCTCTCTACAACCTCCTGTGTTTCTGTGCAAATCTGTGACCCAAGCATGACAATATAAAAATAACCATATAAACATATGGTTTCTACTTCGCGGATTTTCTTATTTCGCGGGTGGCTCTGGAACGCAACCCCCGCGATGGAGGAGGGATTACTGTATACATCAGTCAGTCAGTCAGTCATTTTCCAACCCGCTATATCCTAACACAGGGTCACAGGGGTCAGTTGGAGCCAATCCCAGCCAGCACAAGGCGCAAGACAGGAAAAAAATCCCTGGCAGGGCACCAGCCCACCGCAGACTATATATCAGTAAAAACAACAAAATACAAAATGTATTTAAAATTGTGCAATAATGTTCCCTGCGGATAATTGTAACTGCTTATTAAAAAAAAATTAATTGATGATTAGATCAAGCATTTGAAGTTTACCAACAAGAAGCCATTATAATTTACACTACAAATATTCCTTTTGCACATAAAGCACTACATCTAAACTCTTCACACTTTGATGCTCTGTTTGTAATCACAGTTGGATTTCAAACAATAGCCTAATGCAGATCAGTTTAAAAGTTGCAATCAAACAGACTGGTATTTTAATTAGCAGCACAGATTATTGATTACAAACATGCATCTTATCTATTTAATTACAGAAAAAAATAAAAGGTGGTTCTCCCGAGACAAGGTTTTATAAAGATCATATACTATATAGGTAAATCTATGTCTGAACTTAAAAAAAGGTCTTTAACATGAATTTAAGTTTAAGTTTTACCTGCCATATGTTACTATAAATAAATGGAGCCGAGTTCATACATTGTCTACATCTCAGCTTGGGTATGACTTCAGTTACTGCAGGTTTACTCAATTCGATACCATTTCATCTAGTTTTATGTGAATTTTACTTCAAGTACTTAAACAAAGCTTATACAGTGTAGTCCTCTAACACAGTTTTTCTCAAAAAAGCGTGTGGTCAGATGCCATTGTTGGGTCATCAGCTGTTCTTTAATAGCTCACGCTATCCAGACCCCTATGTGTGCTGCACATAACTGTAGTAAACGTATATCATCGAACTAGTTACAACAAGGGGGACTAAAGGCTCTTTGATATTATTTTCCATTTGTCATCTTGATTGTCTCACCAAGGAACCCCCTGCCCCCTTTCATTTGTGTACTGCATTGCTGTATTTTAAATGTTTTTCAGAGGAAAATGTAGACTGGGGTCATTGTTGACCAAAAACAGATAAAACTGGGTCCCAAGGCCAAAAATGCTAAGAACCACTGTCCTAAGAAAACTGAATTTACTCTTAGGGCCTGCAGAATGCAGCAGCGGTAAGTATGTTTTTTTATTAAACAAAAAGTATGTCAACTTTTGTGAATAAATGAGGTAAGAAAACAGAAGAGAACAAGAGAATTTAAACTTTAATTCACTGATAAATAGTGCCTGTCTGGTATTACAAATGACTCCAGACTCTTTGCCTTATGGATACTGAGCCAACTTGTTCTGGGCTGTTTACTGTTTTCAAGAAACAAATAACTTCTGATTCACTAGATTTTACATATGGTGCTTTAGAATGGTGGTCTCAACAGTCACACTTAGTGGTGACAATTTTATCATGTAATGATTCAATCATGTCCATGGAACTCTAAGCCAACTGTTTGACATATTATGAGACTCTGCACATCTGGCAAACACATTTTCCAGTGCTGGAGAAGGCTTATGACTGTCATTGTATAGAATATTGTAAGAAGTGCCACAAGAATGCTTGGCTCCTGGACAATTTTGCAAGCTTTTCAGCATCTGTACAATATCTTTATAACAAGAGTCAAATCAAATCTACTTAAAATTGGTCTTATTTTTTCTATTTAAGACTTTCAAGAAGAAATTAAATATATCAAGTTTACATATATAAGAACTTAAGGAATCTGACAAATGAGAGGAGACCATTGAGTCTATCAAGATTGTTTAGCTAATAGCTAATATCTCATTCTGATGTCAAGGTTTCTGTTTCAACTAAATGAACCTGAGGGTTGCATCTCAGCAGTCAGTGATAACATTATGTTACTGGATTCAAGACTGTGATCTTGACAGTGTGTTAAAAAAGGTTTTCAACAGTTTAAAGGGGTCAAGATGGTAAAATGCACCTCCAGATCTGAAATGAGTTGCTTTTTGTCAGAACAGAAGTTAGATTGTGGACTGGTGTATTATTGACTATACCATTTATTGTTGTTCATTATTCAGTCTATATCTCAGCTGTAATACAAGGTTGTATAAGTAGAGCCTGAAAAAAAATTGCATGGGTAAAATTTCCTGAAATAGAACTTCCTTCAAAGGGTATTGGACTGGCTCACTATAATATGTTCAGGGGTTTAACAATCCACAAAGACCAAGGAAGGAGACAGGCTGTCAGTCTGAACTTAACTGAACCTTGCATGAGAAATGTACTGAGCACCGTCAATCAATAAGAGAACCCCAGCCAGTCCCCGGTGGGATTAGATGTCTGATCCACTGTTAACTGAAGACAGAGAAACTTACTGTGTCTTGTTTGGTTTATTTCCTGTGTGACTCTTAGCAGGTCAAGCGGATCTTTATGAAATGAATGAAAGCATGAGCAAGAAACACTGGCAATTTGAAAAATAGGCCATCAAGTCCTTACTAAAATGCTGAACTCAACTACACAAAGGATCATTCTAGTACATGAGACACTTGTGTATTTGACTGTTAAAGCTGCACATCACTTGCAAATAAGGGGCATGGTCTAATGAAAATCAGCACAGTGGACAGTTATGACTTAGTTAACAGCATATCCTAACAGAGAAAAATGTTACTGCAACGATAGATTTATATATATATATATATTAAAAAAAATATATATATATATATATATATATATATATACAGTATATAAAATTCATACAATATAATATCCATTATATATTAATTCATATTCATATTTTATGTTCATTCTTAAGTATATGATTTATTCTAAGCACTCACCATGATGAATAATGCCATTTTCCAGTAGGGCCTGTCCCAGGTGAACACCCTCTTCAGGATTGTCAATCTCTCCAATTTCCATTAGCCAAGCCACAAATTCACTACAAGTTGAAACAAAAAGGACCAGTTAATAAAAAGATTAAAAATTTTATGATTCAAGCATTTGAAGGAAGTGCAAAAAGACCGGGGCAATTTGGAGTCAATCAGTTATATCTTTTTTTCAAAAATTGTTTTCAGATTTTCTCTTTCAAGGAGTATTGTCAATATACTGTCAACAGCAACTAAGAACATTAACATTCCAGGGGAAATAAACACTGCATGAATATCTAAGATACTGTAAAGCAAGTATGCTGAAATACATAAATTAATGAGACCATGAAAGTATATGTTTACTCAGAATATGGGAGTCAGGAAAGATTAGAGTATATATTTAAACAAAGCACATGTCTAACAAACTCCAATCTAACTTTTCAAATGATCTTAATTAATAAAGGCTAACAGAACAACACTGTACATTGAAAATGGAAAGGAACAATAGGCAGCAGGTGAAAATAAGAAATGAATAGAATTATTTATTTAAACAGAGTTAAAAAGAGGTCACGTTTGAGCTTGAAATTAAATGTCTGGACAGAAATAAACCTAAAAACAAACATAAGAAAGTGAAGTTTCATGTCTTAAGAGATTTCTGTTTCTTATGTTTCTATTGCCAAGGACAGGTACGCCTGAAAACATCCAACTCTTAAAAGTGGAATTTCTCCCAAACCCCACCTTTCAAATGAAGAGAGAGACAGGACTTCATTTCAAAAGCTCAAGCCTGTTTGAGCACAATCCCCAGCCACTCTCCAGAGGGTTTTCCAGAAGTGACTTATTTAAAAATGTTACTGTACAAATGTGTGTGTTTGGAGCATTGTGGGCATACCGCTGGATATTTGGCACATGGACTATGCGGCACAAGCAAATGAAGATTTTTTTTCATGTCTTTTTGGATATTGTTTGCTGTTTCTTCAGCATTGGTCTTTACTCAAGCCTACTATGTCTCTTATCTCTGTTCTCAATGAAAACATGTAATTACATTTTTTTCTCAACCACTACTAGAAACATGAGGTAAATAAGAGATAAAATTTTTTTTTTATTTTGAGTACTCCTTAATGTATACAATAAAGTTACAAATAAAATAACTAAAAAAAAATCAAAATTAATAATTTAAATGAATAATTTTTAATACAAGTTCTTCCCTTAAAAATCTGTCCATCTCCCATCACTCAACAGTAATGCCTCCATTGTTAGCAGCCCATTTGTGTTTAATTCCATGATTTTGATGGTATATTACTATTTTGCATATTATGCAGTCTTAGCCACCAGAAGTAGGACTTATTCCACAATATGCATCACATTTATTAAAGTACAGGTATTTGTCATTCTTTCATATATTGTTTATTATACAGTACTGTTCAAAAGTCTTTGGCATCCTACATTTGCTTTATATACATTTTGTATTAGATGTTTGTTTTTTCTCTTCTGCAATAGTCTGACAGTAAAAAAGATATATATCTGATATAGAATCTTCTTCATTTATTTTACAAATACTAATTACTCATCTTCTGTTGATTAAAAAATGGTTTACAGAAGTATTTTAAAGTGGAACAAAATCCAATACTTAAAATCAACACAACAGTTGAAGGAAATATGGAAATATAAAAGGGAATTAATGTCAAAAGAAGGCTTCCATATCATCAGTGCTTGTGACCTCAAAGGTGTCATTGAGGTAGAGGTGGCTACCAGTTTCATCAGATGAGTAATCTTGCTAAACCATTCTCTGCCATACAAAGGAAATCAATTCTGAAACTAAAGAAAACTCATATTTAACCTTTCTTATTATTAAAGTCAGGTTATACAGGAGTTTGCGGATCATTCCACCATCTTTTTTTTTCTTTGTTAGTGAACAGTATATAGTTACAAACTATAACAAGTAATGCACAAGACTGACATACTACATTTTACAACTAAAATGTGATGCTAGATAAAACATGATTAACAAAAATGGGCCACAATATCAATGCACAAAACATAATGATTAACAGGAATAAATCTGGAATCAAAACCTTGGCTATCTAGACTGGTAGAAGCATAGTTTAAGCTTAGTGTCTAAAAATGTATGTGTCAGGCCTGTTTGCTGTTTCTGCAACAATTTTTAAGTCCTGGTCTTGAACACAAACCAAAATTTCTTCAAGTATATCGGTGATGGAGTTTTCTTATTATTTATCTGTCAGTGAATTTTTACAAAAATTTACTGTGAATGATTACCATGATCTTAAAATAAATTATACAACTGCGATCTCCACCATTCCCCTATCCACACCTTAACCCTTTCCCTGCCCTGTGAGAGACACAATGGATATCCATGTGTTACATCACAGAGCTAGGTATCTAAAAAAAAAGACACAGAAGTTGAAAAGAATACAAGATTTATGGGTCAGGAATAACTGGCCATGTACATCCCACCAAGCCAAACACCAGATAAGTATTTTTTGATACTATAACCAAATAACACATTAATACATAATTTTTAAAAAAACAGGCTATAAAATGAGGACTTTTGAAGATCAGAATAGAAAGACAGGCTACTGGCAACATAAATGCAACCATGCTCAAGCAGCCTCTGTTGTACAGGGGTGAGAATGAGAGCAGACACGTCCAGGAGTAGAAAGAAATGGGCTGAATATCAACACAGAAGACATATAAAGAAAACTACTAGAACTCCAAAACACTAAAACTACTAGAAAACTACGAGGCATTTAAAGAAAATTATTAGAGGTATTTACAGAGCAAAGGAGGCAGTATGGGTCAGGTATCAATTCCACATAAAATATTGGGTAGAGAGTATTTGGCTGCTGCTGCAGTATATTCTTCTATCACTTACATTTATTTGTATGAGTGCAACCTGACTCCAGAACTAAATGCAAACAGAATGACTCAAAATGCTAAGCCACTTATGGCACCAAATGTATTTTATTTCAAATAGGTAATGCAGCAAGCTGCTTGTTTTATTAAATGTAAATTGCTAAATTAACCCTAGCATGTATTTGTATGCGAGTGTGCTCACCCCGCCATGGACTGGGGACGTGTCCAGGGATTGTTCCAGCCTCACACCCAATGCTTGCACATAATCTGGAGAAGAGGGTGCATGGATGTTAATGATATGAAATTGAGGTGAGAGTAACATGGATATTCCAGTTTCACATCTCTATTAATTAGTTGTTTTTTTTATTTCCAAATTCAACCAGCACACACACTGCAACAAGATAAATATTATTTATAGTTTTATCTTTACAGTCTTTTCATCGAGTTTTTAAAGCTGCATTTCTCCATTTTAAACATGTAAAGACAGCACTATAGACACTCTAAACAACTAGTTTATTTAAAATGTTTTTCCAACAACTGTTTCTCACTGGCCCACGACCAATTTTTGTTTAGTCTGTATAATTATTCAAGTATGTGCAACTCCCATATAAATCATATGTATAAAACTACAATTTAAGAGTTCCTTTAAACACTTTAATGTTTTAATTATGTTTGAAGTGGTAAAGAAATGTAGGAAAACCTTATAGACAAAAACATGACAGTGGGTAGGATATGTGGAAGCTGGAACTACTAAAGCTGCCATTTTATTTCCCTAATGATGCTGCTATATACAGTACATTTTTCCATTCAGAAAAATATGGATGTTTGCAATGTACTTTTTTTTTTTTTCCTAAACTTGGGCCTGCAAGTAATATTCCAGCTGTTCAACAACTCAAATACATCAAAGTTAAGACCATCATCCCAACAAAGCACGAAAATGGATTCTACTTTTGCTTTTTAGAACACAAAAAGTCTCTGTTCAATTTAAATACAAAGGTACACAATTGGATATGCTTATGAGTGTTCGTACTCAAGGCTCCAAACTTCTGTCGCTCACTCTTTCCAAAGGCTACATTTCATTGTGCTGCATTTCGTAATGACAAACTCAGAAGTAATTTGACCTCACCTGGGAAGGAATAAGCAAGCACAATATGGAAATAATAACTGAACATGGGAAGATCAATCTCATTAAATGCAGGTTGCCATCCATTGGATGGCTTTAGTATCGACAAATTCAAAAATTACTAAGTCACCTGGACTTCATCAGCATAATAATTGTAAATGTTAGTGATGCTGAAAAATGTATCATAAAAAGTGAAACAAAAAATAAAAAGATAATGCCTGTCATGACACTACATTCAATATGAAATACAAACTTTTTTTTTCCAATTTTAAAAACAACTGGACAATTCTAAAATGTACAGGAAATAATTTGTTTCTGTCTTTTATCCCTAAGCCTCCAATGTGTAATAAATATGTTTATTCATTTATTCCTACACATATTGGATGATTTCTTTAAAGAGAAACTGCAACAGTCTGGAAACTTTTGATTTTATGAACCCTAACTGTTTTTACAAAAGGAAATTTACTTTTTTATAACTGGGAGAAGACAAATGTGCAAATCCAGGACACTGTGTAGCTATTATCATCTGGGACCTCATGCATAACATTGTGCATAGAATTCACACTAAAACATGGTGTACTGACAAAAGTGTAAATGTGCATATGCACAAAAAATTTCAGATGCAAAAAAACATGCTAAATTAACTTCCACGCACTTCCGCTCCATAAACCCAGTCAGCATGAAAAGTAACACATGTGCACGCACCTGTCATCCCACCCCGACTCACGCCTCATTGAATATGCATATCAATATAAATGTCACCTTCTGTTTTGTGTTTGGTTAAAAGACAATGGCAAAAGTACACGAAAAAAAGAATTTCAGCAAATGCGAAGTGGAGGCAAGGAAAAGCGTACTATTTGTTGGCTTAAACAGTGGTATAAACAACAAAAGGAAGTTGAGCGAGTGACATAGAGTGTCGGAGAAACTCAAAAGTTCAAGTTCAGAAAGTCGCACAGTGCCCAAAATAAAAAAGAAGTGATCAGATATCAAAATCGCAGTGAAAAGGCGAGTCGTAGCCCACCATCTGAGTGTCATACGAAAGCATATTAGGGTACAGAGAAACGAAAAAAAAATAGGGACACAGTGAAAAGAAAGTTTGAAAAGTCCACTTTAATCTCATAATTTATTTTGTCAATTAAGTAGAACATCATAAACTTAATCTTAAAGTCAATGTTTAATTTACTAGACTTTCTCAGATCCCATCGTAACTAAAGTAGCATGTTAAATGCTTCGTATTCTGTGTGTTCTTCTATGTGCTCTGTGTGTGTGAATCACTATGTGCTTCTTAAACAGGCTTTCTCTTACGCCGACAGGACACAGAATACATTACATTCATGTGAACAATTTAAATATGAAGATGTATACTTGATATTTTCATGATGAGATGAATTAAAACATGTATTGAACATGAGGGCACAGTGGCACAGTGGTAGTGACGAGCTGGCACCCCGTCCAGAGATTGTTCCTACCTCCCACAAGATGCTTCCTGGGACGTGCACAACCCTCAATGAAATAATTTATTGCAGCAGTACTGTCTCTTTCAAACGTACCAACCCCCCAATTCCTGTCCTTTCTTTATGTAACCAATTGCCATACAAAAAGCTCTGTAATAAATGTCAAGCCATCTGCAAGCTTAGAACGTCAATTCTTCAAAACTTTTTAGGAACAATGAAATATTTTCGTAGTACATGTTTAATGATTCCATCCAGCTATCCATCCAGGGTTGCACCAGTCCCAGCAAGCATGCAGCATAATGCAGGAACAAATCTGGGTGGGGCGCCAGCTCATCGCTACCGCTGCGCCACCGGGCCCACACGTTTAATTATTAACAGTATACATTATTTAAATGAAGTTAAAAATATATATGTATAATGTAATATACATACTTTAATGCATTTCATCTTAAAAATTATATCAAGATCTCCAGGAACATAGCTCATGGAAATCTAAATCAGCTTAAAGGCCAGTCATCATCACCTGTAAATATTCGCTGTCTTCTATTGAATTGAATTGAATTCCTTTATTGTTATTGTATGGTACAATGAGATTCAATATGTCAATCCTACATAAACTTATTTTTTTTATAAAATTATAAAATAACAGTAGCAATAATAATAATAATAACAATAATAATAGGATAAAAAACAAAGAAAAATATATAATATGAAACCATAAGTACAATATACATGTACATATAGTGCAGATAGTGCAAATGATTCATAAAGTGGCTCAGGTTGTGCAATATTACAACTGTAGTGCAAGTTTACATTGAGGTAATTATAATTCTAAGTATAAACAGTTCTACCAGGATCACTTGATGGGCTGATTGAGTGCATTTATATCTCTTGGGATAAAACTGTTTCTGAACCGCGAGGTCCCTACAGGAAAGGCTCTGAAGCATTTGCCGAATGGGAAAAGTTCAAATAGACTGTGCACATGGCTAAGGCAGCGTGAGCTATAAATGTTCTCCAGGGCTAGAAGCTGTATCCTGATAATCCTCTGAGGATTATCAACACAATCCCTCAACACAATCCGCCATAGAGCTTTCCACTCAGCTGCTGTACAGCTCCACACTCAGATACAGTGGGTTAAAATACTCTGAGTACTGGACTGAGAGTAACAATGCTAAAGCAGTATTTGGAGTAGTTTGGCCATTCCGTGGACCATTATATTGGTACAGGTTGATTACTATCAGATGCCTTAAATTTATAAACTATATGCTGTTAATTTCAGTGTATTTGATAAAGCAGTGTCAGGGATGTGAATCTAAAAAAGAAAGAGAAACCACACAGGAACAGTACCACTGCTTTGACACTGGGTGCCTCCATTTTGCAAAACCAAGCAGAAAACGTGTATACGCAATGTGTTGTGCTGCCGTGACTATGTGCCTCGTTTTACACTAAGTTTACTTTTTATACATCACGATATGAGTGTGGAAACAGGCGTACGCAACATTTTTGTGCGTATGCACCATTTAAACATGAGGCCCCTGGTCTGGTAAGGGATAGGAATTTTTGAGAAGTATTTGGAGACTATTGCCAAGGATAGGAAGATCTGGTTAATCTGATTAATTTGCTATCTTCAACCAAAGGCGGTGTGAACATAGAATAAGACTGAGCGACTAATATTGGAATTGCAGATTTTTTCTTTGTTTCTGGCAATGTGCTGGCATGCCACCTAGGGTTTGGTCTCTGCTGGCTACCTTCAACCCTATAATAAATAATACAAGAACAGAAGATGGTTGGATGACTATTGTGGTGTTGTCAACTTTCATTATGTGTAATTTTTGCTGCAGTAATCCAACAATCAATAATAAAAA